>NC_084461.1:143738636-144041666 GCF_027409185.1 Cynocephalus volans | reverse complement strand
AAAAGAAATAGAGAATAAATAGAATAATGGTTACCAAAGGAAGGCAAGGGGCGGACAAAGGGAAGGATGGGGAGAGTTTGGTTAAAAAAAAAAGAGAGAGATTATGATTTTCTGCCAGCTTAACTTTACTGTTGAGTCCCTATAAGTTTTCTGTTTGTTTGTTTTGATTTTTGTTGTTGTATTTTTAAAGCAAAGAAGTTTTGTTTGGCTTTGTTTAAATAGTATCCATCTCTATCAGCATACCTCTCTTTAATTCTTGAAGCACAGTTTCTATTAGTTCTTTGAGTCTATTTATATTATGGACCCCTTTAATGTCAATTTCTATTGACTGCTTTTCCTTGTGTATGAATCACATAACACATTCTTTCATATCTCCTGACTTTTTATTGAAAACTGCACATTGTAGGTAATATGTTGTAAGAACTCTGGACACATAATCACTACAGCATTGGTGGGGGGTATTGCCATTTATTTGGTTGGTTGTTTATTTTTTGTTTTGTTTAGTGACATTACTGAAGTAATTCTGTAAACACCATTACCTTGCAGTATGCGGCTTTTGATGTCCCTGTGTTAATCTGTTAGCGGCATTTTTCCCTGTGTTAATCTGTTAGTGGCTCCTTATGAGTTATGAGTCAGCCCTAGTCAGCATAAAACACTTATTGGTCAAAGGTTATGCTTAAGCCCTTAGTCAAAAGATTCAACCTTATGCTGTTGAATATGTATGTGGATTGCAGGCTACTGTCACTGTTCAGAGTAGTTCAGTGTATTTACTTTTTTTTTAACCTACATTCAGCCTAGGACCAATAACTTGAAAGCTACTTCATTGATTACTCTTGAGTGGGCACAGCATTGGGTATGCACACTCTTCCAGACTGCCAGTGGTGGGTGTGGCTTACATCTTAGCTTAGCTTCCTAGGAGTCACACTTGGGTCAGAGAGGTTTGTCAGTATTTGGTAAGAAGTTGAATTTAAGCCCTTTTTTCCAATGAGATAGGTGTATGTCCTGTGTTGATGGGTCTGTGTGTGGCTTGGAGAATACTTTCAAGTCTGTCCTATGTCCTGTTTTTGATTGCTCCTGTGTAAGTGCAGCCCAGTGCATGTGCACAGCTTCCCTGACTCCCAGGCTTGACTGATTCCAGGAGTAATTTTGGATATTGTTTGTCCTGGATTTCTCTATTAAACCTATCTTCTGATTATTCCCCTGTTTTACCTCATGCTTTGTCTTGGATAAGGAAGGCTTCTAGCTTCTCTTATTTGCTCTCCACTAAGATATTCATTGTTTTCAGTAATTCTCTTTGGCATGGAGTTCTCCACGCTGTCTTATAATAATAATAATAATAATAATAATAATAATAATAATAATAATAATAATAATAATGATAATAATAATAATAATAAAACAACCCCCCTACAACAGAGCTGCAGAACTCCGCGGTTGGGAGCTAGGTGGGAAAAGGAGTGGAGATGGGATCCCTGTGTTCTTGGCTGCACCAATCTGCAATAAATTTTTCGTCACTCTGTCCTGGATTGGAGAAGAAAGGGAGTGGGGTCATGACCCCAATAGACTCTCACTGTTCTTACTGATTTTTAGTAGATTTGTCTTGTAAATGTTTCTTCCTTTGCTGTATACTCTTAGACAATTCTCATAGACTTTAAATGATTTTTTTTTTTTTTTTTAATTTTCAACAGTAAAATTTTTTTTGCTGAAAAGAGGGTCTGGTAGGCTCCCTACTCTGTCATTCTGGAAGTCCTGCCTCCTTTATAAGTCTTTGCATATGCAAGTTATGCATTGAAATGTATTGATAGTGTGTATGCAGCCAATACATTTACAATTGAACAGAAAAGATCTGGCACCCTAGTACACTAATGTTAGCAAAAAGGAAAATTGGTTATGATTGACTAAGTATAGATTTTAGATTTTATTTTAGTACTTATTTTTATTGATATACTTCTGTCACTCTTCTGTTTTATATGCTTTACTAAGTTCCTGCCAGTCAAAATATTAAATACAGTTATTCTAGGTCCTTCCTAATCTGTTTTCAAGTTTTTTGTCTGATTAAAATTCTTTTTACTATTCAAGGCCCATGTAAAATACCACCGTTTACATGATTCATTTCCTGATCGTGACTCTGTACTTCATCTTCCTTTTCATATAACTTTATGGGATATATGATTAAGTTAAAAAAAAATTTTTCTGAGTGCCTCAAGGGCAAAGAGTATGTCTTATTCTTTTTATTTTTCCCTTAGTATTTTGCAAAGTAATTGCCACATAATAGGGACCCAATGGAAGTTTTTAGTCACTCTTTAATGGTATATTCTACCATAATATATGGCAGCAGAACTCTTTTATTTAAGGTTATGTCTATGTGCATTCAACATTAAGTATAAATAAGAATATGTAGTCCTTGAGGAAATCAGTGAAAGTACATTGCCTTGAACACTTTCACTTATAGGACACCAAGTATATGCAATTGAGGGTATGAAAGAAATGATCTGACTCCCAGAAGAAAAGGCTAAGTGAGCTAATGTTTTCTGAAGGTCTGCTTTGCTCCAAAGAGTATCCTGAGTACTTTTCATACTTTGACATATTTATTTACATTTATAATTACCCTGAGATTTAGGTATTATTCTCATTTCACGGAAGAAGAATTTGAGGCACAGTGCTGTTAAGTGGTTTGCCCAGTGCCATAAAACCAGTAACTGGTCGAGTCAGGACTAAAACCCAGGCCTGCTCCAAGGCTTGACATTTCTGAATTTTAATTTCTATCCTTGCAATAAAACTATTTTGAATTAATTATCCTGTAACTGGCAGTGATCTTCAACGTCTGTTTTCCCTGTTTGGGGTCATCTTAAAAGTCAGTGGTATATTGGACTGACTGGATCTTTCTGTCTCATCAGATACTGTCACATATGCACAGACACGGTTGGGGTGTGACTTGTAACACTTACTGGCTGTAAGTAAGACCAGAGAGCCTGCTTGGCATTTCCTGCAGAAACAGATTTTCAGATGTCTCCTTGGTGGGGAACAATGGGTGTTGCCAACTAGCTAATAGGCAGACCTATCTTTCAGGGGCGTTGCTGGATAAATATCTAAAAGCAGAGGCCATTTATCCACAGTTGCATGCTAAGCACAGCATATTCTTTCCTTGAATTTTCTTCTTACCTCCCTCCACAATACAGACAGATAGCAACTATTTGGATAATGCCTAATCTTAGTGAAGCACCTTAATCATACTGGCTGCTCTGAGAAAGCAGTGTTATACAGATGGCAATGTATACATAAACAGGTTACAAAGATTCTCTGCGTAATTGGAAATTACTTATTTGCTTTGAGAAAATAACCAGAACTCAACCTAATAAGCCATTGGTTTGAAATCAATATGGTCTGTTTCTTAGTGCAGGGTATCACATAAGTAATACATTATTGTGCTCTGCAGTGAAAGATTTCTAAAGTAGGGATATTTTCTATAAATGAACTTCATAGAACTTATACAGCACAGTTATACATACATTTGGCTATTTGAGAAAGAGCCAAGTAGTTCATCTGAGTCACTGGGCTTCTTTCTAAGATATCTCAAGGGAAGGTCCTTTAATATGTGGCTTCCTATTATTTCTATGGCCAATAAGTCAATCCAACTAATCAGACCATACCACTGCAGGTAACAGAGTTTTAACAGCGTGGGCCTTGGAACCAGACAAACCTAAAATGGAGTCTTATGTCCATCTATTGCTAACAGCATGAACCCAGATAAGCTGCTAATGCCCTCTAGACCTTAGTGCCCTAATTTGTAAAATGGGAATAGTGTTATCTAACTCCTTGGTTTGTTATAGGGATTAAGTGGAATCATTAGGGTAAAAAATAAAAATCAAAAATCAAAGCCCTTAGGTGAGATGCTATCTAAAGTACCGTGTTAAAGAGCATTCAGAAACTCTTGGGCTCAGCACAGGAGAGAACCCTGATGGACTGGTAACATTTCTGAGGGCATAGGAGGAAAAAGGGCAGTGCAATCTGCAATTTTATATTTCTCACTTTCAATTCTTACTCCGTTATTGTCATTGGTTTCTACAAACTCAGGCTGCAGAAAAAATACAAACAGAAGAACATAGTTCTGCCAATACAGGATGATTCCATTCACAGAGGTTAGACTTAAAAAAACTATACATTTATGATAAAAGAAATTTTATTTATTTATTTGTTTGTTTGTTTGTTTTAAAGATACTATTTATTTGGTATTAAACTTTCAATTTTTCTTGGTTATAATTCTGATATATTCTCTGGTATAATATTCCAAAATATTGCCACAAAATGAAAACCTAGGAATCTAAGAAGTGTAAGTTTGTGTGTATCTTTTTTATAATATTATTTTATTTTGTCAATATACAATGTGGTTGATTATTGTGGCCCATTACCGAAACCTCCCTTCCCCCTCACCCCCTGCCCTCCCTCCCAACAACCTCCTATCTGTTTGCTTGTTGTATCAACTTCAAGGAATTCTAATTGTTATGTCTTCTTCCGTCTCTCCCCAGTTTATTTGTGTATTTATTTATTTATTTATTTTTAGCTCCCACAAATAAGTGACAACATGTGATTTTCCTCTTACTGTGCCTGACTTGTTTCACTTAATATAATTCTCTCTTGGTCCATCCATGTTGTTGCAAATGGCAGTATTTCATTCTTTCTTATAGCAGAGTAGTATTCCATTGTGTAGATGTACCACATTTTCCGTATCCACTCATCTGATGATGGACATTTGGGCTGGTTCCAACTCTTGGCTATTGTAAAGAGTGCTGCGATGAACATTGGGGAACAGGTATACCTTCGACTTGATGATTTCCATTCCTCTGGGTATATTCCCAGCAGTGGGATAGCTGGGTCATGTGGCAGATCTATCTGCAATTGTTTGAGGAACCTCCATACCATTTTCCATAGAGGCTGTACCATTTTGTAGTCTCACCAACAGTGTAGGAGGGTTTCTTTTTCTCCACAACCTCGCCAACATTTATCATTCACAGTCTTTTAGATATTAGCCATCCTAACTGGGGTGAGATGGAATCTCAGTGTGGTTTTGATTTGCATTTCCTGAATGCTGAGTGATGTTGAGCATTTTTTCATGTGTCTGTTGGCCATTCATATATCTTCCTTTGAGAAATGCCCATTTAGCTCTTTTACCCATTTTTTAATTGGGTTAGTTGTTTTTTGTGTAAGCAAAAGATTTCTGGTGACACTCATGGAAGAAAAAAATCCCAAGAGAGGTTTGGAATTACTGTGGAATTTTAAGAGTAAACTAATAAATATGGATCTGCATCTCCATAGTCTAAGGGAAGTTAGTCTCGGATAAAGAGAAATAGAGCAGAGTCTAAACCAAACTTTTTTCCTGGCATTTTAAGTGGTATTTTCATTTCCTGGTAGTATGCATTTGATTGAGTTCTTTCTGTCTTTGTTGCATTTACAATTATCATTAATTCAGGCAGTCAGTTGGCAAGCCAGAAATGTGTCTTTTGCACCAAAGATAATCAAAGGAAGAGAGAAGGAGGGAGAGGGAAAGGGAGAGACAGAGACAGAGACAGAGAGAGGAGAGAAGAAGGAGTGGGAGGAGGAGGATCAGGGGAAGAAAGAGGTGAAGAAGAGAAGGGACAGAAGGAGAAAGAAATAGGAGAGGGATAAAGAAGAAAAAAAGGAAGGGGTAGAGGGAGGGAGATGAAGGAAGGAGAGAAAAGAAAGAAATAAGGAAGGAAGGGATGAAGAAGGAAAGAAGAAAGGAGGTAAACAGAGTTCCTTTCATCTAGAGACAGATTAAAAAATAATAGTTACAAGTATTAGAGACATCTGAATTAGGAAGGAAACCATCAGTGCACAGTATTTTGTTTCTTAAAATTTTACCTGCATACAAATCACCCAGAGTTGGTGTTTAAATGCAGATTCCGATTTGGTGGATCAGGCTGTGGCCCAGATTACGTATTTTCTTACATCTGAGATGACGTTGATACTGTGATCCTGGAAAGACACTTGAAGTGGCAAAACATGTGGACCCAGCCTTATCACCAATGCAGGGCTCCTTCTAGTTCCTCATGAAGACCAATGCATGTATTTAGAGTAGCAGTTCTTAAACACGGCTGTACATTGAAATCTTCTAGGGAGCTTGAAAAAATTCTTGACTCCTAGATCTTATCCCACCCCCACCAATACCCTTAGATCTTAATACAATTGATTTGAAGTGTGACCTGTGCATCAGGATTTTTAAAAAGTCCCCAGGTTTATTACATTTCTGCTGATGTGACAAATTGCCACAAGATTAGTGGCTTAAAACAACACAAATTTATTATGTTACAGTTCTGTAGTTCGTAGCTCTGATAGAGATCTCACTGGGCAAGGGTTAAGCTATCAGAAGGGTGCATTCCTTTCCAAAGTCCTAAGGGAATTTTTTTTTTAATCTTTTTTTGCTATTTCCAGTTTCTAGATGCTTCTTGCTTCCCTTGGTCCATGGTCCACCTACCCCATCTTCAAAGCCAGCAAATGAGACCACGTTTCCTTAAGTTGCCATTTCTTTAGTTCTCTTTATATAATCACTCTTTCACTTTTAAGGGTTCTTATAATTACATTGGGCCCACCCAGATACTCGAGGATAATCTCCCTATTTTAAGGCCAACTGATTAGCTACCTTAATTTCATTTTCAACCTTAATTCCTCTTTGCCGTGTAACCTAACATTTTCACAGGTTCTGGAGATTAGGATGTAAACATCTTTGGGGACCATTACTTTGCCTGCCACTCCATGTGATTCTAATGTGTAGCCAGGGAGAGAAACCAATATAAAGCATTGCCTGTAGTCACTTCAACTGGACTCACAGAGACATAAAAATAATCTAGTGGCATAAGAAGGAAGGCAGACTTCAACTTTTCCACTTGTTGTATATTGCTCACCTTAATTCACTCTTGTCTGAGGAAATAAAATCTTCTCTTTAATTGTATTACCTCTTTAATGTATTCTCACTAGGTCCCTACTAGATATATAGGATATAATACGAACTGCGGAAAAAAGACCCTATGTAAGGAAAATGGGTGGGGATGGGAGAACCTTCAAATACCAATGTGGTATTTGTGAATTATTCACACAATGGGAATTGAGCCTTTCCATTTTATTCTTTGAGTTTATGATCTTCACCCTTTTCTATGCCACTGGTCACTACCTCCTTTGAGAAATCTGATAAATCTTTTAAATGCCAATTCCCAAGCACAGAAAACCTTACTGTAACACCTAAGATTTAAAGTGACAATTCAAAGGTAAAAGAGATACTAAAAGAGTAGTGAATCCCCTTATTGTTAATGCAGACCCAATTATAATTATATTGTAATTCAAATAGAGTTCTAAGAAGTCTTATCCTTCAAAATTTAATATAGCATAATATGACAGTTAAAAGTGACAGGAGAGAGAGAGAAATAACTACTTTAAAATTAACACAATCAATTATTTAGAAATCTGATGTGCATATTTGCATGCAAAATGAATAAATAAAATGTAGGATGAGGAAAAGGGAGACAATATTTTAAAATTTTAAATACAGGGGACTAAAATTATTTAGATAAAAAGAGTCAAATATGTAATATCTCATAATTAGATTATAAATTTCTTCTTTCTGACTCTCTTTTTATATTCAAGTACAACTTTCTAGAAGCCCAAACAATGGACGCATAGATAATTCATATGCCAAATGTGAACACAGAAGGCTAACACAGAAAACATCCAAGAAAAACAGATTATCACAATAATACCTAGTTTCAAAATTACTTTCTTCAGGGATCGTTTCCTAACCCTCCAAGTCTGGGTTAATCAATCCTCACATATAATTCTGTGAGAGTCTTTACTACCCCCGTAAAATCCTTTATCACACTAATCTGTAATTTTCTTTTTATTAATCTGCATCCCCACCAAATGTTCAGACCTGTAAGCATAGAAATCTCATGGGTATCTTTACCAATACGTCCACTGTGTTTGGCACATAGAGATCAGTCTATTAAAATTTGAATGAACAAACAAATGCATTTATATTCCAAAGTTATTTGACTGAAATCACCTATAAAATAAAACTATCTCCAGGTTTAGTTTGACGATGCTATTATCTATCTATCTATCTATCTATCTATCTATCTATCTATCTATCTATCTATCTATCTATCTATCTATCTATCTATCTATCTTTCTATCTATTTAATTAAAAATATTGTCAAGGGCTTATTCTGGTGGCTGAAAATATAAACACCAATAAAATCAATCCTTGCCCTTCAAGAGCTTGGTCTCAAGCAAGAGGCAGATACATGAACAGGAGGATACAATATGCTCTGATAAGTGTGGTAGAGATGAGCACAGCATGTCCTGATTGGAAAAAGGTAGGAACCCCACATATTTTATAGGAGTAAAGGAGTACTTCCAGACGGACTTCTTAGAAAAGACACTTACAGATGAACCCAAAAGTACAGGAGGAGGTAAGCCATGTGATGGGTTCAAGAAGTATATCGCAGATAAAGGAAGCAGCACACAATGATCTGGAATAGGAGAAGAAGGGATGCGGTCAGGAATACAATTAGGAGGTAGAATAAAAAGCAGATGCCCTGGAAGTCATCGAGTTTAACCGAGCTGGCCTAGAGGGATGCTAAGCCAAGCACCATTTCTAGTGTAAGGAATTAGTCATACTGTACCCATGTATATTGCAGTTATGCAGCAAATATCGTAATGTTCTTATTCCTCTCTCTTATCATGTTTGGCCGTCATGTCATGCTATTCTGAATTTTGAAAGATAAGACTATTCAGAAAAACTATATTTGCATCACAATAGGGACTGAGTTAAATTTCACTGAGGGGAAATCATATTAAAATATTTTAAATGTTTCTCTCGAAGCCTGTTTCCCAGACCAACACAACAGCATCACTTGAAAACTTGTTAGAAATGAAATTTCTTCTGGCCCATCCCAGAACTACTGAATCAAAAACTCTCAAGTAGGGTCCAGCAATCTTATTTTTAACATGTCCTCCAGATGATTTTGGTACATACTCAAGCTTGAGAACCACTGAGCAGCTTTGCAGAAAGACTTGCAAATTTCTTGTTATTGATGCTGTTGTTACTGGTGGTAGTAGAGGTGGTGGAGGTGGTGAGTACACTGTTGTAAAAAGACTTTGTTTTAGTGAATCTGGATTTTGGACATCACCATATTTATCAGTTTTTTTCCCCCTACATACCTTAGAGGATCCATGCCTGTCTCCCCAATTTCCTAAATCACATAGTTTCTAGAATCATGGAACAACTCTGAGCAAGGTGAAAGTCTTTCAAATTTTTGGTACTAAAGGCAGTTGCTACAGTCCAGCATCACAGAGATAGTTCAAATTAAGGCATTAGTGTAAATATTTCCATAGAATTTGTGAAATTTTCTCCATTGTAACTCTGAAGCTTTGGTAAGAAGGTAAAAAAATTATTTTGATTGAACTTAGATTTATTGGAGGTTTGCTTGCTGATAGAAAGTACTAAGTTTCATGTTCTAACTACCAATTTAGCTGGTAAATATTTTAATTACCAGCTGTTAGTCAGAACTACCATTGACTTCTTACATTATAAATAAAGTTTAGTATTTTTTATTTATTTTATCTAATTTTTTATTGATTATACATATTCATGGAACAAGAGCTCACTGTCAGCACCTGTGTCCAAGTTTTGGTGAGCAAATCCATGTTATCAGCATGCTCACCACCTCAAATTGCAAGTATTCCCCGTGTCCTCTCCCCAACCTCTCCCCAATGCCCCTCCTCCTCCTTCTACCCCTGGCCCCAGCAACCCTAGGTCTGTCTTCACCCTCTGCAAGTTCAACACACTACTGTGGTCTTTCTTTCCTTCCTTCTTTCTCTCTTGACCCCTCTTATGAGTGGTATTTTTCCATCTGGTATTTTTCCTTCTGTGACTGGCTTATTTCACTGAACATAATTTTCTCTAAGCTCATCCATGTTGCTGCAAATGACAGAATTTCATTTTTTTTTAATGGCTGAGTAGTATTCCATTGTGTATATATACTACATTTTCCTTGTCCAGTCGCCTGTCAATGAACATTTACGTTGATTCCATATCTTAGCTATTATAAATAAAGCTGCAATGAACATGGGAGTGCAGGTATCCCTTCAACATGATGATTTCCATTTCTTAGGTATATACCCAGAAGTGGGATTGCTGGATCATATGGTAGTTTTGTCTGTAGTTGTTTCAGAAACCTCCGTACTATTTTCCATAATGGAAATTCAAGGAACTCAAACAACTACACAGTAAGAAAAACAAATAACCCAATTGAAAAACGGGCAAAGGAGCTGACATTTTTTGAAAGAAGACATATAAATAGCCAACAGGTACACAAAAAAATGCTCATCATCACTCATCATCAGGGAAATGCAAATCAAAACCACATTGAGATATCATCTCACCCCAGTTAGAATGGCTATTATCAAAAATGACTGAGAATAACAAATGTTGGTGAGGATGTGGGGAGAGGGGAGCTCTTCTTCTACACTGTTGGTGGGACTGTAAATTAGTACAGACATTGTCTCAAACATTCGACATTTTTTTAAGCTGCAGGCATATAGTTTTCTGGCATTACAGCTCCCTCAACTACACAGTAGGCTTCTGATATATTTAAGTCTACTCAACTTTATGTGATGGATAAACATACCCAGAGATCATTCCTAGCCACAATTCTCATATCCACTTTATGTCTGTGCTTTCTCACCCTCATGCTTTTCTCTCTCAAATATCTTGAAATTATTGGGCTTTAATGGGAAGGCACAATTCTTCATGTGATCTGTTCTCTAAGTCACTGAGAAGTTTTACTGTGTCTCTGTCACTCAAAGCCTCTCAAATCTCATTCCTTACATTTACAGCCTAGAAGTCCCAATCCTGAGAAACCCTACATTTCTGAACTCTCCATTTACTTTTATTTATGGTTGCAAAGTGATCCATTCTTTCCTAATCTTTTCTGTCCTAAAATACTTTTCCAAATGTGGATAATAAAAACCAAAACAGAACAACCATAGTTCATACATGGAAATTAAGATGTTATTCTGCCAGTCTCAATCTTCTTCCCTTAGAGTTGCTGCTGGCACAGTAGGCGCTGATCTGGGACAATACTTTTACCAGAGGTTGTCCTCTGAATACCATTAACATGTTTCCAGCCTCTGATACTGATTTTCTTAGTGACCGCTACCCAACTGATATGCAAATGCTATTTATCTCAGGCTTTTCTTAAAGCAACACCACTTTCTGTGCCAAATTTCCTGTTAGTCAGGGTAGACAATCTGCTGGAATTGGAGATAAACTCTAAAGGCTCAGTGGCTTATCAGAAAAGTTTATTTCTTGTTCACAAGGAAGTCTGAGGGAGGTCAGATGGCTATCTTCCCAGTGGTGATGCTAGAACCCAAATTGCTTATATCTTATGTCTCTATCATGTTGAAGCTTCAAGGTCAGGCTGGCATCATCCACCTGGCAGACAGGGCAGAGGGCTTAGAGGAGAAGAAGAGGTGAACAATTGGACAAGGCATTCTATTGCCAGCCCTGAAAATAGCAGACATCACTTCTGTGCACATTCTCTGCACTGAGCCCAGATATATACTCTAACTACAAAAGAGGCTGCGGAATGAAGACTCATGTGTTTCCATGAATACAAAAGGGGACCACTGACATCTACCCAGTTTTTTCAATAACAAGAATTATCGTTTTCAAGAAATCAATTTAACTGATGCTCTGTAATAATCATAGACTAAATAGAATTCTGTTTAAAACAGGCAAATCGTATGTGCCCAGTGTGGGTGTATGCATGTGCATACGAAAATTCAGGCATCTGAGTAGGTATTCGATATATTTAAATGCTCAGAATTTGCTGATCTTCTCACTGGCCACCTCTGCCATGCTGTTATTCCAAAAGAGAAAGCTCGATTCTAAAACAGACAAACAAACATGCCTTTCGATGTTGTTCAACAGTTAGTTACAGGCTAATACCTTTAGCTACTGCATTTCAGAGTCATCAACGACCTTCCTTATGCTTCCTTATGCCTGAAATTGTCAAATAGAACTTCTTAGGGTGAGATAACACTCTCTCCACATGGAAAGGTAAGGAGATGCAAGGAAAGAAAGAAGGAGGGGGGAGTCCCAAAGAAATCTTTAATGTTCTTGGAGAACCTGCTGTTCCTTTTCCATCTACTCAAAAAGAATACTCTAATCTAGGCTAAAGGGTTCCTTCTTCCTTCTTTGTGATAGTGCTCTGCCTTTTATTTTTAAATGCATGTTTCTTTTAAAAATAAAGCATAAAGAGATTCATCTGTGGTTTAAAAAGTCATAAATTAAAAAGTGGTGATTAAGCACCTTTGTCAGTTAGCTATTAGTCATCTATTTTCCCATGTGTAGCAAAAATTGGAATTTTCCCCATTAATTATTAGTGACATTTTACCAAAATAATTACCTCCCTTGTATGGTTGTATTAGCAATTGAAAGTTCTATTTTAGCTCATTTCTATGAAACCAGCAGAACATCATCTTAATTTCCACGAACCAGATTGTTTCAACGTTGCCAAATGCAGCAAACACATTTACATTTTCATTAACGAAACAAGCCCATGCGTTGTTAAGAGCAGCAATGTTGGTGGCTCTGTCCATCTTTGTTTTCTTCTTCATGACCCAAAGCTTTCATTGCTCTGAATCAACACGTTGGTGCCCCTTCCTGAGTATCATGACAGTTGGGTAGATCACCCTATATCAGTTCTCACTTGATCTAATAGTTGAGCTGACAGACCCACAAGTGAATACTAGCTCTGTCCTATCTGAGCCCCTGGAATAACTTTCGAACATTCTCATTACCTCTCTCAGCTTAGTTTTTTTATTTCTAAAATGGGGTTAATAACAGTATCACACCTGTCATGTAAAAAGTGCTCAGTAATATTAGTTGTCATTATTCAACACAGATTTTCTTTCTAATCTCATATAATGTAATGAAAGATTTAAGACAATGGTTATTTGAAAGAATAGGCTACAGATTTATTTGTAACATGGTTGCTACCTGTCAGCCACTGACCCTGGAGCTATAAAGAAAGACAAGACATAACCTGTCTTTGAAAAACTCTCAAGACAAGTGGAGAAGATATATGGGTAACCAGATCATTGCAATGTGGTAATTCATGATATGGAGGTAGAATAAAGGAATCAGTGATTCGCTTTACTAGAGTGGGTTGGAGAAAACTTCCAAGAGGAAGAAACATTTGCATGAGGTGTTGAAGCATGAGTAGGGGCTAACTAGGCGATGGAGGCAAAAATATCTTAGGCCGAAGGAACAGCTTGTGTAAGGGGCTGGTAGCAGAAAACAATGAGATATAGGGGAACTGTAAGTCGTTCAACATAACACTGCCTATAGACCGTGAATGTGTACCAGAGAGTAGTAGGAGAAGAAGCCCCTCACTCCATTTAAGATACCAAGGGGGTAGATTTGAAGGACTTTGAAGTATGAGTTGCTAGATTTGCTGACATTTAGTGACAGGCTTTTGTGGACAACTCTCCCTTATCTTTTTTTTCTAAGTAAGCAGAGAAAACGGGGAAAAGGAGGGGGGCAAACAAAGGCAGAAATCTAAACTCTGGTCCTCAGAATCAAGTTCTCAGCATGAAACTTGTATTGACAGATTCATTTATATAATAAATAATTTTGAGAAGACACTGTGCTTACTTAATACAGTGAAAAACAGGCATTGTTCTTGCACTTGAACACTTCTTGTCTCTCACAATTAGTTCAATTTTACTATATACTGTTTTGTGACATGTTACTTCTGTAACATTTTTGAATTAAAATATAATATAGTGTGTATATATATGTATATATATGTGTATATATATACATATATTAGCTATATATGCATTGTATATTACATACGTAGATAATGTCTCTATGTTTATATATATGCATATATAAATGTAAATTTCTACCTATCTGTCTAGATATTAAGCTCCCTGACAGCAATGACTATGAATAACATTATTTTGCATGCCCCACAATAAATACTCCACAAAAATTGTTAAATATATTAATGCATGAGTTGTAAGTAATCAAGTACTTAGCAGAGAATGGTTCTCTCTCTCAATACTGATATTCTTTTTTCCTTGGTTCCTGCCAATAATTTCTTGTATTATATTTTAAACTTTTTATTATGATTCCAGTGCTGCAGAATCTCACAACATTGGTTTTGGGGAAAGTGTAATAACTTAGCACATCTAGCAATAATAATGCTATAGTTTATGTACATAATATTTGGTTTTTACTGCTGCTTACATAACAATCTTATAAGGAATTATTGTTATCCTTTTATAGAGATTGTGTATCTTGAATCCAGACAAGTATGGAATTTATTCAAAACTACACAGCTAATACATTGCAGGAACCAAGATTTAAATCTATTGTTCACTGTCTCAAAAACTTCATTAGTACTATACTACATTGGAGTTTACAAAACACTTATATGCATTATCTCATTTAAGACTTAAACTTCCTGGTATGATAGATATTCACCAGATTTTACAAATAAAAGAACTGAGACTCAGAGAGGTAAAGTGGCTTTCCCATAAACTGTAACCAAAAGATGGTGGAATTTGCATTCTATTTCAGGTTTTCTTTTAATCTACACTATGGCTGCTTGATGGGCTACTTTTCTAATGGAATGTTGTAGGCAACTCTCAGTATTCCTTTGAATAAATCAATTTGAGCATGCGTATTTAAGAAAAACAAAAACAAAACATTAATATGTTCTTCCCATCAAAAAAAGTCTATTTTAAAATTAAGTACTTAAAACTTTTTTTTATTTTAATAAATGCTTACTTCTCACTTAAACATCAATCCATTATGGTTATCAACACAGGCCCTTAATGAGAAGCAAATTAAATTGTTGGAAACAGTGAGTAAGCTGTATTTCCCATGGACCAGTGGCAGAGGAAAGAGACAGTGATTTTGCCAAACTGTTGGCTGACTAGAGCTAATGGCATTCAGTCTTTTGAAATGGATATTAATGATTTTACAGTGTTTAACTTGGTTTGCTGTTGATAGATTTTTTCCCTCCTGAATTAATGTCTGTCTTCTCTTGATTAATTTAGAGTGATTGTATTGCAAGTCACTTAATTATATTTTCTTTCTAAAGTCAAAAATCATTCATTGTGATGAAGGCAGTCATTTTTTATTTCTCACAAAAAATAGTCCCCAAGTGTGTCAAATATAGATCTTGCCAAGTTAGCAGGAAAAGTTCTTCTTTATCCAGGAAGTCTGCACCAAAGCTGGAGAAGCCTTACCATAAATTTCATTTAGGAACTTATTCTATAACTCCCCAGGCAGAGCTATTTGATATGCATGTGGTGATGTCCCTAATCAGAGATCTTACATAGCTAAAGTATAAAATATAAAAAGAACGTACCATAAATTATTTGCTCCAGGACATGAAGATGTAGATGAAAGAGTTCCAAAATACTTCAAAGTTGTTTCTGGGAAAGAGAAAATAAGATACGGTATAACAAAATGACACTTGATTGAAAGTGAGAAAGCCCAGACTTTCCTCTAATACTAATTGAATCTGTGATCTAACCTCTTCTATAAGTAAAAAAGGCATTGTAATGTCTGCCCTCCAGATTTAAAATTATTGCATGAACCATATGATCTTTGAATGAGTATGTCATTTAGATGCGAAATATTTTCCTGAGCAACAACTCTTCAAATGAGCTGTGAATATTTCTTTCTTCCTTCCAAAAATCAATTTATTTGTAGAAAGTTAAGAGTTCAAGGTCATCCCTAGTTCTTTCATTCCACTGATTGTGAATATTATTGGACAATAAACTAATGATGCATCCTTTCAAACCTTAAGCTTATTGCCTATTAGATAGACATTATTTATATTTCGCTTTTCAAAGTGTAACTGTTCTCTTGAAAATACATTTTTATGAGATTTTAAAAAGTAAATTCAGATGTTCCAAATGCCTACCAAATAATTTAGGGCTTCAAATTTTAAGTCAGCCAGATGTAGAATCATATCTGAGTTACTTTGTTATTAATTGTAGATCCTCGAGCAAATCATCTCCACTTCCAGTTACCTAATCTATAAAATGTTTCAGGTAATGGCATCTAACTTATAGTGTTGTAGAGAACATTTACTACACTTGATCTTAGCCAAAAGGCCGAGAAGCGGTGTTGTAGAGAAGATTTAATAAGATAACAAATGTTAAGGACCTAGCAAAACCCTACTTTAATACTTTGCTCAATAAATGATAATTCTGTCTTTGTATAATACCACACAATTTATTTTTGTGGAGAATGACTTTTCAGATAATTTTGGTAAACTTAACCATCAAAATTGTCTAAAAGTCAATTCGGTCCCAGTGCCCATCAGCACTCATGAAAGAGTAGCTGAAGACATTGGCCTGTCCCTCTCACTGTAGAACGTCTATAGATGCATCTCCCACTTTTACTTTCGTTGTGTACATCAAGCCTCACATCAGATCATCACTATCCATACCTTACAGGGAAAATAAAATTGTATTATTTTTCCATAGATGCATGAGTATTACCTGGTATTCTGCATACCTTATTTCAATGTATCTTTATAACCACCCTGCAAAACAGATCCTGGCACAATTTTTGAATAGAGAAAGTTAAGGTTAAAGAAGTTGAGTAATTATCCAAGGTCACACAGATGGTAGGTGGCAGAATTGTTATTCAAATCCAGGGCTCTTGACTCCAGCCTTGAACAATTTAACTTTTGGGTTGCACATCTGAAAGCAGTCAATTCATTGAAGATACAGGTTTTTGAGAGATTACTGTCTTTGGAAGGATGTGTGCCCAAATATTAACTGATTATATTTGGGAGGTAGGATTTCAAATACATTTTGGTTTCTTCCTTGTACATTTTTAGCTTTTTTCTTTCATTTCTTTTCCAATGAGTATGCATCCACTTTCACAGAATATTACTTTTTAACTGACTAGCTCATATTAAAATTTCACCTCATTTCAGATGATCGATAGGAACAGAAAAAGCTATTCACTCAACAAAGGCTGGTTTTCAGTCTTACTATCAAACTGGACTGATAACTATTGTTCACACAAATAGAGTTCTGTTTTTAGAATGGGTGACTCGTTGTAAAGCAATGTAACTTGTATGTCCCCATAGTCTGAAAATAAACATAAAGGGACAAAAGAAAGCCACCAAGCAAACATTTGTTTTGTCTTCAGACTTTGAAAGCTCTCTTGGCTGACATTAGGAGTAGTTTCCCTTTCTTTTTTGAGTAGATACAGGTTGCTTTATAATTAAGCTATACCAAAGATCTCCAGGTTCAAAGAACTGTGGACTCTGTGAAAGCAGATGATGTGATCTGTGTCTCTTTTTTTTTCTTTCTGTCTCCAATACCTTCCTTCCAAGAAACTGCCCATTTCCAAATTTAGTCTACTGAGAAGCTACGAAAAGAGAACAGAATCTAGAGTCAGAATATCAGGGTATGAGTCCTGGCTTTGTCACTAATTAGTTGTGTCTTTAGTCATATAATCTCTGTGAACATTAAATGTTTCATAATTTGTTTACTCATGCAACAAATATTTATTGAATTCATATTATGTGCCAATTATTTTTCTATGTTCTGGGAATAATAGTGATTGAAAATTAATACAGTTCATAATCCTTCTAATTTTCATTCTAGTGTGATAGGTAAGCCTTAGTCAAATAGTCACAATGAGGTACACATATGTACAAAGAGTAATGCATCCTTTGAAGGGAACATTCCTATAATGGTATTTTCAGGGGGAGGGTCATTTGGGAAGGAGTTCTCTGAAAGAGTGTTGCTTTGCTGAGATTGTAAGAAAATGAAAATCAGATAGAAGTGGCTGGGGAAATGATAGGAAAGAATTTTCCACACAGAAGTAAAAGGATGTGCAAATTCGTTGTGGGAGGAGAAAGCATGGCTCATTCAAGACAGTGAGTATAGCTGAAGGCTGAGAACAGGTAGGAGTACCGGTAAGGTACCAGCCAGGACATTACCACTGCCCAAGTCTGGCTGCTCTTTGCTCATAGAAACAGAAAACAGCAAGTTTCACATGTTGGTGCAAGGCAGGAAGCTTTATTATCAGATGTCTGAGGAGACATCTAAAACTATTTCAGAGGCCTGGGAACCTCAGTAAAGGTTTTTATAGGAAAAAATATGTGGGAAACAAAACAGAGAGTTTATTCCCATCAGAAGGCTGCTACGTGAAATCTTTCAGGCCTCAGGACTTTTTTTTAATCTTAGGGCTGATTCTGTAATTCTTTCATTCATCCTTGGAACGTGGGTATTATCCGGCTCCCACGAGCTGGATGCCATCTTGTTAACAGGTAGCTGTGACTCCAAAGGAAGAGTAGTTAGTTCACCAAGTTCCTGATGAGATCTTATTATCTTGCTCTTCCTTTGTCCAAAGCAGTGCAGCATTTTCCCATGGTTACAAAGGTTAGCCAAGGTTACAAAAAGACTTCATGGCTAGTATTCTGCTTAAAGCTTCATTCTACAAAATGGCTCTTCTAAGGCTAATTGTCTCTATTTCATGTGATGGGCTCTTACAAGGAGGGACAGGTAAGAAGGTGAGGAAGAGACGGTGGAGCTCCTTAATTGTTCATTTACTCACATACATTCTCCATACCTCTTTAAGTTGGGTGAGCTCTGTGAATAATGCCACATTTGGGCTTAGGTAATTGAAGTCCATGCGTAATTATCTAGTACCTCATTTCTCCTCCTGTAACGAACAAGGAGACCTTGTATTGACATAGTGAAGCCTCCAAAGCTAAGCAGCCTGGATATAAGTCACTATTTGCAAAACAATTGGCCAGAAGAGTTGAATGGACTGTGACAGACTTTGCATAAAAAATAAAATAAAAATGTGCTGTGTTAGGCTGCTGATATTTTGGCTTGTTAATTACTATACCATATCATAGCCTAACCTGATTATTATAGATGGTTTAAGTCTACACAAGGCTTTAGAAAATCAAACTAGTAATTTGGATCATTTTTCTGAGACCAATGCAAAAGAACTGAACTATCCTTAAAAAAAACAGAAAATTTGAGATATTTTTCTTTGGAAAAAAAAGTAATCCTACGCTAAATACTTAAATGAATAATGGAGAAATGATGAGGTTAAGAGAGTTTTGATAACTATAAATTAAGGACTGTAGCTGAATTTACCATCTTTACAGGAACATTGAGGAGACCAAATACAAAACATTAAAGCTGGCATTTTCCAAAATGCAAACCATTACACAGACAGTCTGACTTTTTGACATATCTCTATTGTCCTAGGTACTATTTTCCCTCTGTCCTAGAAGCCAGTATTTTTGACAAACCTGCTGCTGTCTGTGTGGTTGTAATCCATATACCAAAAAGTAATTCTGTGAAATTGGTTAGGCCATTTTGCCCTGCTGTCAATAGCAATTTGGTGGATATGGATTTGACAGTGGAACATTGCTTGATGGGAAAGGCCTCAAATGTTTCAGAATCAAGTTTTCAACCTACACGCTTGTTGAGATGCCAATATGGGTTACCTTAACTCGGTCAGAAATAAGATGTCCTCATTTCTTTGTTTTTTTTTGCTAATCACCGGAAGTTTGGATTGAAATACAAAATTGGGCTCAGGCTGAGAATTGTATTAAAATATTACAAAATGAGCATTTTATAATATATTGTTTTGAAGAAATTTCTACAGAGTAAAAAAATGGAATATCTTGATTTTATGCTCTGTGTAGTTAATAAAGGCAGTGGGATATTTACACAGCAATGTGCATAAACACACTATGTTGTGGGTGGTCTGTCAGACTGTGCCAAACAAAAACAAAACAGCTACTATCCTCCCTCCCCAGGTTCATAGTCTAGCAAAGGGATTAGACAATTCTAGTTATTCTATTCCGTCAAATGTACTCCTACCAAAGAGAGAAAGGTAATCTATCTTGTTGTTGTTTATTGGGCACCTATTAGATGGTAGGGTTTTTGGTCAGAGGTCATTTTCACACATTAAGTAATTTAATTTTTAATACTTTTAATTTAATTTTTATAGTAACAACACAAATTGTCCCCTATGTGCTGGATACTATGCTGAGAGTTTTATATACATTATTTCATTAACCCCTTACTACAACCTTGGGGAAAAAAGGTGCTTAACCATATTCAACAGAAGAGGTGATTAAGGCTCAGAGAAGTGCCTTGACATCCCCAAGATCATATTCCATACGGTATGTGATTTGTAGCTCCTGCTACTATGTGTAACTTACTTCTAGGATTATCTCCTTCAAAATAAGATGACTAGATAAGATGACTTTTTGATATATGTCTGAAAATGTATTCAGCAGAACCCTAATGGCAGTAAATTATTGGTGCTTTGGAAAATAAGTCTTCATGGTCAAGTAAGTTTAGGTACGAGGTACAAAGTTAGATGTAACCCTTTAACATTACCCTTCCTACAGCCTATACTATGCTCATCTGTTTTACAGATTTCCAAAAGAACACGTGGTATGCACCAACTTCTAAAGTCATTTGATCACAGAGACATTTATTCGTGGGGCATCTTGAAGAAGTTTTCCTCAGAACACACCTCAGGAATTGCTGCCCAGCACACTCTTGTCTCCTGGCTTGCTTCTTGCTTCCTGAAGCCTCACAGTGAAAGAGTCAGAAGTCAGAATGATACTCTTGATTGCAGTTGGGGATAGGAGAGCTCTTTTGTTATTTCTTTCTCAGCCCATGACATCTTTCACATCATAGGTGTCAGTGTGTTTTAGAAACCTCTACAACTCAATGACTCCCTTTACATCAGTCAGAATTAGAAACTGCAGCAACAGAAAGCATCTGTAGCTGGTTTACATAAGCAACAAATGCACTGAAAGAATATTGGAGAGCTTAGAGAATTACTGAAGAGGCTGGAGAATAAGGTTTGGGGTTGTGTATCCTGGGAGAATGCAGAACTGGTCAGGTGGAACACTGTGCCATTGTGATCATGAAGTCCTCATGCCTGCAGCTTTTCATCCCGGTCCTGTGGCTTGGCACACTCTGAATTGCCAGCAGCACTTCTGTCCCTGATTTCTTAGGAGCTTAGTCCTCCTACCTTATTATTAAGACAAAATCCCTCCCAATTCCTGTGGCTTCAGGGTCGATTCATCCAATTGATGGAGTTTATCTCCTGAGTCTGATTTAGCTACAAAGAGGCTTCAGAAAATAACTGTCTGGCAGTTTCATCTTTTATAATGTAGAAGGCAGTTTTTGCCTCATAAGGTACACATCTCAGAAAATGGGCAGATAAAATGATGTTGATGAATTTGTCATTCTCTATATAATTTTCTAATTTAAAACACATTTATGTTGTCTCAGTGAAATTTACTTGACTTTGTAATTTTTTATGTCCATTTTTGAAAGAGATAACTTTAGTGAGGGCAGTACTTACATTAGGATCTAGAACATGGTATGTGATCGATAAATATTTGATTAATAAGCGAGTATCTAGAAAGCTCAGATACATAGTCAGGGCCACATTGTAAGTATCAGAGTTAGAATACAAATGCAAATATTATTTCTAGTCTTTGGATTTTCGATCTCCTCATAAGTCCACAATTATACTGGCTGTTTATGTTAGTAACATTGTTTCTACTACTGACAGAAAAATTAAAGATGCCAGTGTATTCCAGACACATAGAAAAAAGCTAGTGTTTTCTGTTAGTTATGAGCTTATATGGGTAGCATAATTTCCTTACAATTTTTGTTACTAGCCCAAATTCAACAAAAAAGAATAAGTCATTTGTTAAATCACCAGGTTGGCATGATTTAGGTCATTATATACATAGGGTAGAAAGCAAAGAAAACCCTTGTATTTCACAGTAATCAACACAAAATGTAATTTATTGAACACAGTGTTCGAAGCGTTGGCTTTTAAATTTAAAAGGTAGCCACGCTTTAAGAAAGGTAAGCATTTTCTGGAAGGCTCAGATCAGCATTCCTATCTTAAACTACCTGAAAAATAAACATAAACTGGTTGCCCAGAAAGTTTTATTCATCTTAGAGTTTTAAAATATCCTGAAGTTATTTCTAGCAGCTCTGATGAAAAGTAATATAAATAAGAAATTTAAAATAAAAAGTGTAGTATTTTGAATGAATCATTTATCCAAAGAACAGAATCAAGGCTTTAATTTTAAATGATACAACAGAAAGAATGACTATGTGAGCGATACAATGCAGGAGATAAAGAATTGCATCAGTGCTCTGATGACAGCACAGGAAACCCGAATCCTAGCTTCTCCGCCCAAATTAAGTAAATAAAAACTACAGCAATAAAACAGCTTGCTCTGTGAAGTCAAAACTCGCCTAAGCTCGGGAACATTCCCACTCAGGCATTGCTAGCACTTCACAAATTCCACTCCTGAAGCCCTCTCCCTCCCCCAATGCTGGATCTCTGAATCACATCAGAGCACCCAATGACTTTCTAGGGAGAAAGAAATAACTATTACCAAATTTGTCCTGGAGTAATGATGTGGGTTAATTAGTGTCACCTCATTTGCTCTCTGTTTGCTTTCTTTTTTTGACCAACTTTGCATATTGAATTTTATTTTCCCTAATAATAAAAATCAAATTTTGTGTGCTCTTTGTGTAGTAGGACTAGGGTATTATGGGCATCATTTTATTTAATCCATACAACAACAACAATGTAGGTCAGTATTATTATCTTCCCTAACAGATAAGGAAACATGTCTAGTGAATTCAAGTGACATAATTTAGGTTCCACAGCTAGTAAACTCAGAAAGCAGGATTTGAATCAGACAACTCTGGCTGACTCCAAACATCAACCAATCTATACTGCCCCACTGTAATAATAATAATAACTATTTATTGAGTGAGATCTATTTTGTCTATCTATCTAGCTAACTATGCAGCTGTTGTAGATATTATAGGCTGAGAAATTAAGAATGGAAGAAAATAATAAGAAAGGCTAATCACTAACTTGTATAATATGCTGTTTTCCTGCCTGGGTGATCCTTCATTGCTGAGTAATTCCTATTTATACTTAACGACTCAATGCAGAAATTACTACCTCTATTTTCAGCAGATGGGCCTCTTCTCTGTACTTCCATTGACTATAGCACTTACCATAATTAATTGTCATTTACTGAATATTAGCTAACATTATAAACTCCACAAACTATCAGCTTCTTGGGAACTAGAACTGTATCTTGCTTCTTCAGGAAGTGGTAAACAGCCTGGCCTCTTGCATAAAGAACAAATGATAACTGGTCACACACTAGGTTGTCACACAGCAATTCTAATATTTGGGTTTCTATACTGGGGATGCTTTACATCTTACCAGATCATTTTATTTTACATTTCAACACATTTCCATCCTCAGTAGGGAATAATATTAATAATGATAAAATAACAAGCAACAAAAATGAACTAAAAGAATTTACCATATTGATAGTGATCTCCCCTCTTCAGAACTGCCATTGTGCTATTAGAAATTAACTCCACCCTGAATAAACATACCCAAGAGTAGATGACCAAATCATATTCTTTCTAAAGATCGATATTCCTTGTGGTCTCCCACTGCCTTGGGAGATAAAGTTTTCCAAAATCTTCTGTGTTAAAGATATGTTTTATGTATCCATGGAAAGACTCATTGCTTTTCCCAAGGGTTAGCTTATAAGCATTTACCTAGGCATTAACAAAAAGGACCATTACGATACCACAGGTGTTTTATAATTAACTTTAGAGAATTATATAATATTTTTTGAGGTGTAAAATTGAAATTATCACACATTTATCGTGTGCCTACTAAATATAAGTTATAGTTCTGACTACTATAGGTACCACCTAGAATAAAATTGGCATTATCACCAAAAGTGTCCTTTCTTACCTCAAGTAGTTTATAGTAGTTTACTTGGAATACATTTCACAGATTTTATATATTTCATTAAAATATTGGTTTTGTTTCTTTTCTAGTTACAAAGTAATACATGAGCCTTGCAGCAGAAATTATTGGTAGTGATAGTACAGTATCCATTTTTATAAGTATGCATCATATTTTATTTATGTGATCTCTATTGTTTGACCTTTTTCTCCCCATTAACTTTTTATTGTTGTTAGAATAAATAATAATGTGATGGATATCCATTAAAATTAAGAGTGTTGAATTGAGAGGAAAGCACATCATTAAAGTTTTTGTACCAAATTTAAGTTTAATCTATCTGGATTTAATTTTGGTATTTGTTGTAGCATAAGGATCTTACTGCTTTTTTAATAGTCAGAAAATTAACCCAGGACCATTAGAAAGTTCATCTTTCCCTTGGTGATCTGAAACGTCACCTTTATACTAATTTAAATCCTGTACTTATTTGAATTTAAATTTTTTATTTTGTTTTTTAAATGACCTGTCTATTCTTGTTCTAGTGCCACATTGTTTTAATTATTGTAGTTTCTAGCCCAGTTAATATTGAATAAATTACTTCACACATTAAAAGAACATTTTTAATTTCTTTCTTGGACCAGAATCTTATCTAGATGATGCAGGAGGTTAGAGAGAAATAGGATGAATGACATCTTAATTCACAGCTGCTATAACACCTACCAAATTAGCAATCTCACTTCTCATAAGAATTTCACCTGCTATATTCTAAATGCATGCAGACTACTTTTCATAATATATAGAAATTTTAAGCCTTGACAAAAGCTTCTTTTAGCTTATTACTTGTAGAGAAAAAAAGTGGAAAGAATAGTAAAATCCTATGCAAGTTTTCATCTGGTATCTCTTAACTTTGTTTGAAACACAAAGGAGATGTGACATAGTGAATGACTGAAGTAGCAGTTGAATTTCAACTTACCCACTTCCTGGTGTGTGAACTTGATTAAACTTCTTATTCTCTATAAGCCTCATTTCCCAGTAAAGTGGGGATATGAAAGTTCTTATATCATAGGATTTTTCAAGTAAGCACACAGAAAAGATAGTTATTATTGTTAGGATTGTGTGTGCCTTTGAATTCCCAAGGTGTCACAAGCAGAGAAACTACAGGTTATAGGAAAGCAACTAGTATTTAAACATGGAAGATGGGTTTGATGGTGATAGACACCTATTAGGAGAAAATCAGAAAGCAATCAACAGAAAGGACATATGGAAAGATGTTGTTTTTCAAGTGTTGCATGTATTTTCTGCTTTAAGAAAATTCATTGCATAAATCACTTCACAAGAATGTGATTTTAAAGTATTTTAGTGTGTGTATTATAACAGAAAAAAAAAAATAGTGGTTTGATGGTGGTGGGTGGGCTTAAGTGTGGAGAGTCATTGTACCTGAAGTTTAAAGAACAAGGGGTAGATGTTTCTGATACATTTAAGGTATGTCATATTTTGACCTAAACCTTTGCATTCAGAATCCTTTGTGCAACTGGTCACGCAGTATTGTGAACGTAATTAATTCCATGGAATTGTATGTTTTAAAATGGTTAAAATGGCAAACCTTATGTTATATATGTTTTATCACAATAAAAAAAAAATCTTTTGTTCGACTTTTCCAAGAATGCAAGTGTGTTGTTTAAAAAAAAAAAAAAAAGAAAAGAAAAGAAAAAATGAATAGTGCCTGCATATTTATTTGCCTGAGTTAGTCTGGCTGGCCAGGGTTCCAGAGCAGGTCTCGGCTCATGGTGTAGGCTGCCATGTTGATAGGAGCTGGGACTTGGCCTCCCTGCCCTGCTTTGTCAAGGAGTCTTTAAATTACAGTCCACTGAGCCTTGGGACAGGAGACAAAGCAACCAAGCTGCATGCTCTGCTTGTGGTGTGAAAAATAAACTATTGGCCAAAAGCACAGGCTGCAAACTCACAACTATCCTACCCCCAGCTCTGCGGAGCTGCTGTCAGCTCTGATTAGCTTTTCTGACTTTCAGATTCATCAGCTCTGCAAACTGTTCCACCCCTGCACCCCTCCTTGCTACTGCTGTAGTTGGCTCCCTTTACTGTCTGATGAGCTGTCACAGCTGGCTGATCAGACTGCTGCCCAATCCACTCCCTTTTTACCCAGACCCCCGACTGACCTTGACTTGTCTTTGCCTTCCCCATCCTTCTGATCCTACCACCATCGAATCTCCTAACCCTGCTCTCTGATCCCACTGATTGTCTAATCAGCCCTTTAGACAGTTTGATTAGCTGCTCCTTCTTTTCACCCTGCCAGCTCTTCCTGCTGCTACCAGCTGTGCTCAAGGCCTGCCAGTAAATCACCATCATCCCCTTCTACCTTCCACTAGCGCTGCTGGCTGATCGATTTAATACTTTTTCTCAGTAGCTCTTTGATCTACTTTTGTCTCCCTCCACATGGTCTTCTGATCAGCCTCCCGACATCTTTTCTTTCTGTCTCCTATGTGATTCTCCTGTTGGTAATCGAACTACTCTGGTGTCCTGTGGTGGGCACTTTTTTTACTAGCCTTTAATGCTGGAGTTACCTGGATAGCTACCTTTGGCAAGTGATATTATTTCAGTGCAGTCAAAATTCTAGTGCCCACTTCACCCATTCCCCTAAACACCAGCAGCTGATATTGCTATTTTTCTCTTTGGATCTAGTGAGCTGTATCAGTGATTCCGTGACTCTTCATAGGATATCCTGACTTGTAGCATTTTGCAAGTTGGTTTTGAGGTATTTCCTGAGCATCTTTTTCCTCCTGACCCTCCCTCTGCGTAATATTTCTTTATTTTAGTCACAGGCCCAGAGTGATAAACGGAGTTGTAATTCCACATGTTTGCCATTTACCTGTGTGATCTTGTACAAGTTACTTAACCTCTCTGGGGATCAATTTCTTGATCTCTAAAATAATTTCATGCATTTATTCAACACATAGTTATTGAGTAACTACTATGGGTTGTCACTGAGCTTAGAGCTAGGAATGCAGTTGTGAGCAAGACATACAAGATCCCTGAATACTCAGAGTTTACATTCAAGAATGAAAGCACCAAAGATACAAGTAAACAAACAAGAAAACTCCAAAAAATGGTAAGTGCTACAAGAAAATAAAATAGTGTAATTGGATAGAAAAGAGCTGGGGATGGAAAAGTGAATTCTGAGGGAATAATCAGGAAATGGTTCTTTGAGAAGACAATATTTCAGCTAGAACCTGAAGGGTAGGAGGAAGGCAGCTGCGTGTTGATCTCGGGGAAGAATGTAATGGGGAGATGAAAAAGCAAATGCAAAGATCTTGATAAAGCATGATGCATCAGAGGGACATAGGAAGGACAATGTGTCTGGAACATAGTGAACAATGGAGATTGCTATGAAATACAGTCAAAAGAGTAGGCAAGAGCCAGATCCCATCAGACCAGAAATGCTACAATAAAGATGCTGAGTTTTTTTCTGAGAGTAATGGACAGTTATTGGAAGTTTGGTCCAAATCAGCACTGTTCAATAGAAATTCCTGTGATAATGAAAATGTTCTATATCTGTGCTATCTGATACAGTAGCTACTACCTACAAGTGGCCATCAGCATTCAAAATGGGTAAAATGTGACTGAGAAACTAGAATTTTATTTTTAATTTTATTAAAGATTAAATTAATTTTTAATTATTTTAAAAATTTGATACGATTTTTAAAGGTTAGTCATTTAATTTAATTTATTTGATTAAAATTCTTACTTTAATAAAATAAAATTAAACTAATTTAAATGTAATTCACCTTATGTGGCTAGCAAGTTAAGGACTGGCTTAGATAAAGAATTTTCCCCAATGTACCTTAGATCTCTCTTGGTTCGTGGAGGGTCCACCACAAGAGAGTTGGATTTGGGGACCCATCACTTCTTGCTAAATAATAAATCACACTTTACTCTGCTTTACTTATTGGGTTTTTAAAAAATTGCATTTGGATAAGTACAGGCTACTTAAAAAAGTTTTGGAAATTACTACTAGTTTAACCACAGTTCTGAAGTCAGAGCCATATAGATTTCAACAATAACTTAATCATTTGCTAACTTACAGAACATAAACAAAGCACTTTATCTTAATTTCTTCACCCGTCAAAAGGGATACGAATAATAATGCCAACCTTATAGGTCATTTGTGTTTATTAGATGAGATCGTGCAAACAGAATATTTAGAAGAACACTTGGCCCATAGTAGGAGCTAACCACTACTACAATTACTGTTATTCTGATCCCGGACAATCCAGCGGGATTGTGCTCCTCCGTGAGTAACTGAGAAGTCAGCAAGCTTGATGATCTTAATATTCCAAAAATCTTACCGTTACCTCATTTGAGGTAACACAACTATAAATGGTACAAACTGAGATTTGAGCTTAGGTTGCTATGATTCTAGAGTTAGTGATATTAACCACTGGGCATTCATCTGGGTTCTTTGAAGTTATACTGTGAATATATTCTCTAAATTAATATTTAGTCTAGTAAAAGCACACGGCAAAGAATGCATTGTGAGTGATTATCATGAGAGGATCCTCATTATAATGACAGTCTGTTGGTATTTTAATAAACTTCATTCAGATGCTTCCACGAAAACAACTAATCTATATTATGTTCTAAAATTGAGCCCCACTATTCCCAGCTAAAGCTATGACAGGTGAGATATGGGGTCTTCGCACAATTGTGACATTTATCTCTGACTAAGAATCCCTGCTGCTTTTGCTGATTGCATAGGAAGCTTCCAGGGACACTTGTTTATTAAATCATACCATAACTCTATTGCATAGATACTATTAAAATTTATATTTTACACTAAATCAAACTAATACTTTGGAAGGTTAAGCAACCTGTTTAAGGTGACATAGTTAGGAAGAATTTGAGCTAGGCTTTAACCCAATGACTGGCTGAGAGAACAAACCCTCAATTTAGAGAGGTGTCAACGTCATACTGTGTAAAATGGGAACATGTTATAAACATCACAGGTGGTTGGAATGATTAAATCAGATCATGTGGTAAAAACCTGCCCAATTTGTTTGAATTGAAATTCCAAATTGCACAGAAGATACCCTTTCTCAAGAAATAACTGGTTAATTGAAAAGTACACAAGGCAGAGAGTGGGTGACAGAACCGATGTCTTCTCTAAAGCTGATGGGATAGATATGCTACCCTGTGGAGTCATTTTTCCTGGACCCTGAAAGTGCCCAACAAGATTCTTGTAAAGAGTTGGAGGACTCAGGAGAGAAAACATCCCACTACCACTCTCAATTGCCAACATAAGCTAAATTGGACTTTTACGGCTTAAACAGTTGCATCAATACTGTGAAGGAAGCTACAATAATTCTAACAATTCCAGATTACATAATGTACAAACTCCCCAGCTTCAGCTGGGTTTCTGCTAAGTCCTGATGATTTAGAACAAAGAACACAACAAAAAAGGGAACTGATAATATCCTAAGCTAAAAAACTAAAACTGATAAACATAAACAAAGCGTTATTCATTGATATTTATTTCATGATTATTTATGGTAATCACTATGAATCAAGCAGTGTTGTTAGGTGCTTGAGATACAGAACAGGTCAGATGAAGTTTCTGCCTTCATGGAGCTTACCTCCTAATAAGGCAGATGGACTACATAAACCAAACAGACCAGATTACGCTTTGGAAATCAACAACCTCAAATTCTCCATAGACTGAAACAACAATAGTTTAGTTCTCTCTTATGCTTCTTGTACATCACAGAGTGGAAGAAACTCTGCACCACATTGTCCTCACTACAGTACCCAAGGCATATGGGGCAGGTAGTTAAAAGAAACATTCACTTTCCAACTATGTACTTCTGTTTAATTTAACATTCAACAAGAAATGCATACAAAGTTCAGGAACTACATTGTAATTTAAAATGATTTTTCTAATCACTTAGCAAAGGTTAAATATAAATATACAAAAGAAGCATTTTAAATTTGGATTTTTTTGTCTCTTTTACATTTGTTTTCTTCTATTAAAAATAATATTATTTTAAGGATAATTCAATGCTTTAACATTATGGTGAATGTCTGTGGCACATTAAATTTTTGTGAGGCTTTATGCTATTTTTTTCCCCCAGAAGAGTTTTGCCTTCCCATTGAGTCTTTGGGGAAGAAGGTTGATTGACTTAATTTTCAAGCAAGGGTTCCTCAGAAAGAAGTAAGGACTTAAAAAGAATTGTCTTTTATAATATTTCACAAGATACTTGTCTATTCACCTCAGCTGCAAAAGGGCCCTGAGGTGGCTAAAGCTAATATCCATAAAGATGAGAGATATTCTTTCCTGCTCCTTTCTGTTAGTAAAGGCTACGATGTCTGGAAATTATTGATGACCAAAGTCTTCACACAGAAATTACTGGATGTCCAAAGGTCTCTGGAAAACACAGGTATCTTGAGCGGGAAAGAGTTTATTTGCTGTGGAGTTCTGAAAGTTCTGTAAAAATAGACCAAAAGTGCTGTGGCATAAACAAGGTGTCACTGGGATTTTCAATCTTTATTTATTTATTTATTTCCTAAGTCATTGACCAGGCAGACTGGCAAAGGTGTGAAACTTTTTCCCTTGTTTCATACTTTTGAACCCTCTCCCATCCCCTCTTTTCTGCTGCCTGACTGTATGTGTTGGCTGCTCTTTTCTATTAACTCTAAGAGAGGAGAGGTTATAACTAAATTATCTCTAAACTTTCTTCTCATATTTAGGAAATGCTCCTTGCTGGTAATTATATATTGCTGATATGGTTTTAATTTCAGAATATGTATTACTTGCTGAATAAAAACAGATTTAATTTCAGATTCAGGGATAGAAACTGTTTTGTTGTTTTAACATACGATTCTTTTTAATATAACCCATAAATAGGATTTATTACTGATTTTCAGCACAGTTACGTGACTGAATTTACCCTGAACTAGTTACTATTTCAAGAAAAATGTATTGAACCCTGATCATGTGTTGCATATTGCTGAGCTAGATGCTGGAGGTAAGAAGATCAATAAGATGTAGTATTTCATTTGGAAGATTAACATTTGAGTAGGGGAATATAGATGGATAAACTGAATGTAAAAAAATGTGCTAAATTTTAAGATAAAGTAGGGTGTAATGAAAGCATGGACAGGAGGTCATTTTGAAAGTCAGGCAAGCCTTCTCACATATGTGGGTACTTCAAGAAGTTCATGAAAAAATAAAATTAAAATATAATACAAAACTTTTCATGATTTTTTTTTCCCTCCTCATATATGAACCTGGAACCAGGGCTGGCTGGTTATCTCAGTTGCTTAGAGCATGGTGATGAGAACACCAAAGTCAAGGGTTCAGATCCCTACACTGGCCAGCTGTCAAAACAAACAAACCTGCAACTGGGGGTGAGAAAACAAAAAAGTTTTAGACAGAAAGCATCATCCAGAATTATTGGACACTTACCTAAAGTTTGACTCTGAAATCTACTTACCTTCCCTACACTGACCCACCAAGAAAAAACAAAAGACCAGAAAAATTGAATACCTTTCTGATGTAATATTAATCATTACTCGGAGTTGATAAATGATTTTAGTAAGTTGCGGATACAAAATCAACATGCAAAAATTGGAGCATTTTTATACTTCAACAATGAACTAGTAGAAAAAGATATCAATAAAGCAAGCCCATTTACAATAGTCACACAAAAAATAAAATACCTAGAAATCAACTTAGCCAAAAAGGTGAAAGATCTGTACAACAAGAAGTATAAATCACTGCTGAAAGAAATTAAAGAGGACACAAAAGATGGAAAGACATTCCTTGCTCCTGGATTGGAAGAATTAACATTGTAAGAATGTCCGTAATACTACCCAAAGCGATCTACAGATTCAATGCAATCCCCATCAAAATACCAATGACATTCTTCACAGAAATAGAAAAAAAAAATCCTAACATTTATATGGAACAAAAGACCCCAAATAGCCAAAGCAATCCGGAGCAAAAAAAAAAAAAAAACCCCAAAACAAAAAAAATAAGCTGGAGGAATAACACAGTGGTGTGTTATTATAACTTCAAGCTATACTACAAAGCCAAAACAGCATGGTACTGGAATACGAACAGACACTTGGACCAATGGAACAGAACAGAGAACCCAGAAATCAACCCATAAACCTACAGCCAACTGATCTTCAACAAAGGCAACAATCACATACATTGAGGAAAAGACTGCATCTTCAATAAGTGGTGCCAGGAAAACTGGGCATCCGTAAGTGGAAGAATGAAAATAGACCTGTATTTCTCACTGTATACCAAAATCAAATCAAAATGGATTAAAGACTTAAGTATAAGACCTGAAACTACAAAACTCCTAAAAGAAAACACAGGGGAAATACTACAGGATATAGGACTGGACAAAGAATTTTTGAATATGATCCCCAAAGCATAGATAACAGAAAGAAAAATAAACAAATGGGATTATATCAAACTACAAAGCTTCTATACAGTAAAAAAAACAATTAACAGAGCAAAAAGACAACGTACAGAGTGGGAGAAAATATTTGCAAACTATGCATCTGACAAAGGATTAATATCCAGAATACACAAGGAACTCAAACAGCTTAACAGTAAAAAACAAATAACCCAATTAAAAAATGGGCAAAGGCAGCACATCTGGGTCCACCTAGAAAGGCATGGAAAAGGGGACCGGACCCCCCTCCCACAACCAGGCACACCATTCCAGCACCTTGGGGTCCACCTGGGTACCTGAGTCATGGAGAAGGGGACCGGACCACCCTCCCATAACCTGGCACACCACACCAGAGCCTCGGGGCCCACCTGAGGACCTGAGGCATGGATCCAGGGACTGGACACTCCCCACATCCAGGCACACTGCCAATACCATGGAGCATGCCAATAGCATCACCTCCATGTGGGTGGCCCACCACAGCCACCACAATAACCATGGCTGCTGCGAAAGCAGCTAGATGCCACAACCACCACGCAGATGGTCTGCCAGCCACTGGAGTGTATTGACATAAGGAGAGTCACTGGCAGAGATAAAGAAAAGAAGAGGATGTCTCTCTCCACAAAGCCCAATTCAGAGTGACAGAAGAAACATCTGCTCTATGATAATACTGGGGGACCTGATCACACCTTTCAGCATTGGACATATCTAGGCAACAAAGCAACAAAGTAACCATTGTTCTTTCAGAAGGAGAGAAGAAGTCTAGGGTAATTAGAGGGGGTGGGGGAAGGGAGAGGACAAGGGGCATAAAGAATAATTACAATCTGTAACAACATATATGCTAGTAATATTGATTTGATCAGCATATCTCAGTGTTGAACCCCCAAAATATGTATAATCAATGTTGATTCAATTAAAATTAAAAATAAATAAATAAATAAAGTTTATATTTTTGTATATTTAAAAAAATATATAGGCAAAGGAACTGTATAAGCATTTCTCAAAGGAAGATATGCAAATGGCCAATAGACACTTGAAAAAGTGCTCAACATCACTCAACATCAGGGAAGTGCAAATCAAAACCATATTAAGATATTATCTCAGCCCAGTTAGATTGGCTGTCATCAAAAAGACAGAGAACAGCAAATGCTGACAAGGATGCAGAGAAAGGGGAACACTCCTACACTGTTGGTGGGACTGTAAATTGGTGTAGCCATTATGGAAAATGGTATGGAAGTTTCTTTAACAACTTCAGGCAGAACTGCCGAACAACCTAGCAATTCCACTGCTGGGTATATACACAAAGGAATGGAAATCATCATGCAGAAGAGATACCTCCACCCCCATGTTTATCGCAGCTCTGTTCACAATAGCCAAGAGTTGGAACCAACCTAAATGTCCATCATCAGATGAATGGAAAAGGAAAATGTGATATATTTACATGAAGTCATACTACTCTGCCATAAAAAAGAATGAACTATTGCCATTTGTGGCAACAGGAATGAACTTAGAGAAAATCCAATAATAAGTTAAATAAGCCAGGCACAGAAAAATACCACATGTTCTCACTCATAAATTGGGGCTAAAATAATAAACATATAATTAAAGAAAAAAGAAAAATACAACAATCACAATAATACATTGAACTTTCAAAAGGAGAACTGAGGTTACTAAAATGGGAAGGCAGGGGAGAGAGGAATTGATAAATGGCCACAAATAGCAATGACAGTGTGCATGCTGAATTTAATGATTATTCTGATTTGAGCATCATATATTGCACACAAATATTGATATTCAACTTTGTACCCCACAGATATGTACAAACAACTAATGTTACAACTTAAAATTTTTTTAATAAATCATCTCTCTTTTCAAATATTTGTTTTCTTTAACTCTTCCTTTTGAATTATGTGCTAGAAACTTCTCAGTATGAAAGCTCCCCAATAAGGCCAGTTTACAATTCTTATCCAAATTGTATTGGTGTTTAGAAAATGCCTTCGGGAAACTTGAAACATTTCAGAGGAACCAGGTGGAAGCATTTGCTTCACACTTGATTTATTGTCATCGCAAATTCACTATTAACTCCAGGACACTGCACCCTGCCCATCAGAGAAAGTAGGTCAAAGACTCACCTTCTTCAAGGGGATGTAGAGATAAAACCGCTAAATCTGTAAAACACAAATTCAAAGCTCCTGTCTTCCCAGTAGTCCAGGCTTCTATGTGATGATTATTTGAGATTGCAAACAGGCTGGAAGATTGTTTCATAAGTGACTCAAAAGAATTGAATTGGGCAAATAAACTGGAGAAGCATTTCCCACATATTAGTGTCCTTTTATTTATCACTCAATTCATTCAACAAATATTAATTGATCATCTATGTGTAGCTTCTGGTCTAGGTGGTGGAGAAAAAGCATTGAACAAGACAGACAAATCCCTGTTCTTGTGGTACCTATGCAAGTTAAATAAATAAATAACACGACTTTAGAAGATTATTGTTAAACAATGCACATGTAGGATGGAGAAAATACTTTCTTACTGTCATGGCTAGGTAGAGTGAATATTTACTGTAAAAAAAAATCTGTACAGTATTGACCCCATTCTTCCTTTGGAGGTGAAATTCTGCATTTTATATAGCTTTAGAGGAAGGTTATACTACATGTTCTAGTCTGGAGCTAAGGAGATCAGTTTCTCTCTTACTTCAACCTGACAGAGTCAGGGCATGGAAATTTGAATTAGCATAGCTAATTAAATACTCCTGTCTGGAATTTTTAATCTTGATCAAATGATTAAAAAGACGTGTTAGGATACTTTTAGGAGTCATTCACTGTCAGCTACAGCAGCGATGCCTAAACTTTTCCTCTTAAAAAGAAAAAGGCTGTGTTTTCTATTCCATAGCTGTCCACCCTAACTTGAATCTTTGTTTCCAAAGCTTTGTCTTCAAACTCCTATCACGTCTGGGAACTAATAGTATTGCTCAAATAGATACTCATCTGTAAAGCAGGTTCATTGTGCACTGGTTACTAACCTGTCTGAGTCTGGTGAGACAGAACACTAACACACCCAAGTTACATGAAGTGAATTTATTACTTACAAATAGGCAGCAAGGGACAACAGAAGCCTAGGATTCAGAGCAAGCTAGTCCCTCAAGGCCCAGAAGAGCTGCAAAGGTGGATGGAGTCTTGTTTGAATGTTCTTCACTTGCACTGCCGTGAGGGACCCAGGAAAAGAGTTCACCCTGGGTTACAAAACCCTCTGGGCTAAAGCACTGAACAACACCCTGTTTCTAAGAGGGACTGGAACAGAGTACAGACTGTTCTAGCCAGTTCCTCCCTATCTCAGGATATTCTCAGCTCATTCTACACTTATTTTTGAGAACTACAAATAAGAAAGGGGAGAAATTGAGTCAGTTCAAGGTCATTCAGAGAAATTTCCTGCAGTTTATCCCTAAGCCAGATATCTCCCTTAGCAAATCTAATCCATTTCATATAACCATTGATTTCCCCATATTTGGAGGTGGAGGTTTGTCTCAAAAGATTAATGTAACACGTTAACTGATATGATCTCTGTGCAACATCATTGAACCGTCACTAGAAAAAATTCCATTAGGCCCAGGAGGACTTATATCCAAAACAAGATGATCAGGCCTGCTGAGAGCAATGACCTAACTTAGGTCCCAGCAATCCAGGTAAGAAATTGCTAAAGTGGTCAAAGAAAGATCCTTCAAGCTGTCTGCAGCCAGTTGCCTGCTTCTGGATTTCCTCTACTTGTGTTTCTGTGATACCTGAGGTGTTTATCCAAATACAGCTGGAGGTGTTGGCAATCGTATATACTCCTGCTAGTTGGGCTAAAAGGAAATAGAGAGAAATTCTGTTGTTTAAAACAGTCTTCCTGAGGGAGTTGAGGGATGTCCACTGTGCTGCCAATGCAGTGGCTGTGGAGGAGGCGATTTGCTACAGCCAGAAACAGGATTCTTACCTTTTTTTATGAGCACTGACTTTAATAAAGGTATCAAAGATCTTATAAAGGGCATAGGTCAGAGTCAGTTACATCTCCTGGCAGGTCCCTAGTGAACCTGCAGCTTTAGGCTGCTGTCTCAATGATGCATCTCATTCCTGGTGGTAAAAATCATGACCAAAGTGCAGGATCCCACTACCCACCAACTATCCAGGCATGACATTGCCTATCTCGTATTTGAGTTACCACTGGACCACCAACAGAGAAAGGTGTAGCCCTCAGATGCACAGAGCACCTTTTCCCTCACTTCATTGTTCATTTAAGCCATTCATGGGCATGGAGGCATCGATATTTGCCAGCCAAATCTTGAGTTAGATGAACTCAGTTGTTCCCATACAATACTGTACACAAAGCCCCTACAAAGAAGGCTAGCAACAGTCCAATCTTTGTTTTTATTGTTGCCACTGGTCAACTTCTCCTTCAGGCACAGGCCCAACAGTTTTGTGGTTGTGGTTCTGACCTTTGGCCATAGAGTCGGTTAAGTTAAACCAGGGCACCTCCAGTTTCCTTCTGTACGGCAGGTGCCAAATCTTCACTTGGTAAGCCAGGGCTCAGGTTCTGTTAGTGTGTGCTCAGTGGCATTAGGAATATTGGTGTAGTTTGCCACTAACAGGATGAGAAATTTCTGTGGTCTGTGACAGAACAAAGTCTGGGATGGTCAATCCAACACGTAGGTAGCCGAGGTGGCCACTGCCTGGGAGAGTGTAGAGAAGGTGGGTGCTTCCAGGCCTCTGCTGCCACTCAGGTATTCCTCTCTATATGATGGCGGTTGGGCCGAGTTGCTGTAGTGACCCACTCTGGCTGTCCTAGTCCCCAAGCTACTACATCTGAAGGTATCCATTGCCTCTGTTGTTTGACCTACACCTTTTTGACTCAGTCATCCAGTCCAGGAAGGGAGGTCATGTTCTTTATAAACTTGACATGTCTGATAATGTTGCCCACTTGACTGGAAAAATCAGATGTTCTTGCTGTCACAAGAGAGACTGTAGCACCTTGGTATTCTTTGGTCCCATTCAACGCCTCTGTGGAATCCCATACAGAGGAGGCACCTGGTGGAGAAGTATCATCTCAAGATTAAAGTTAGAGGGTGCTGGGGTAGTATGGTGGCCTGAACCATAAACCATCCCCAGGACATGCATTCTAAAGGAAAAAAAAAAAAAAAAAAAAAAGAGTGGTAGAGAACACTGAGATTGGGATTTCGCAAGTGTGGCCTAATCACCTGCAAACTGCCTGGTCCACTTCCATTTCTACCTCCACCAATTTCAGTGTTTCTTAACATTTGCTGTAGTGCCATGTTTCCCCTGAGCTGGAGTGCGGTTTTTAGTGTGTGTACTGTCCTAGTTAGATGAGGATGGTACCACTCCACTAGCAGGCCAGCTTGATGTCCTCTCTTCAGTTACTTTGTGAGCTCCATCATTCAATGGCTCCAATGGCCTGAGGATGACAGAATGCACAGAAGGCCCACTGTAATCCATCAGAGTGTGCCCAATGTCGTGTTGGTTGGTGAGTACTGTTTATATGAGTGGTACATATTTGTTCTTTCCAGGCAGCAAACTGTTGTCATAGGTCTTGTTCTCATATAGGGGGTTCTTTCATAGTCCAGTCACTCAGTTGCCATTCTCCTGTCCAGATGGCTAGCCCATGAGTTTATGAAAATGTAGCAAGATATGGTGATAGGAGTGGCCTGCATGGGCATCACTGTTGCACGTAGTTTGGCCCATTGGGCAGAATGTCTATGTTCAGTGTCAGTCAAAAGACAGTCATCCACTGGCCAGATGGTGGTTGCAGCACAGTGGACCCCATCTGCTTTTAGTTTTGCAGAGCCATGAGTTAGTCACACCATACTATCTGTAGGCACATCTTTGAATCTTGGGCTCCAGGTAGCCACTGGAGCCAAAGCATCTGCTATGGGTCACCTTGTCCCTTCCAGTAAGCTAGCTATTTGTTTATGGAGCTTACTGGCCCCATGGGGTCTTGCATGTACCATTTCCATTTGGTAACTGAGCTCTGTAGAGTCCGTTCAATTTTATACGTGGGGTTTGTAAGAACCCAAGTGAGAATAGGCAGTTCATATCACAGCATCACATGTGGCATTCTAGCCATGAGACATTCAGTTTTCACCAGTGCCCAACAACAAGCAAGGAGTTGCCATTTAAAGTGGGGATATATCTGGTGGCTGCCTCAGACAACTTATGTGTCCAAAATCCAAAAGGCTATTGTACTCCAGAAGTTTTCTTTTCTTTTCTTTTTTTTATTTTTTTTTAAGTTTTATTTTGTCGATATACATTGTGGCTGATTATTGCTCCCCATCACCAAAACCTCCCTCCCTTCTCCCGCCCCCCCCCAAAATTGTCCTTTCTGTTTGCTTGTCGTATCAACTTCAAGTAGTTGTGTTTGTTATATCTTCTTCCCACCCCCCGTTTTTTTTGTTTTTTTTGTTTTTTTGTTTTTTTTGTGTGTGTGTGTGTGTGTGAATTTATATAATAATTTTTAGCTCCCACCAATAAGTGAGAACATGTGGTATTTCTCTTTCTGTGCCTGACTTGTTTCACTTAATAGAATTCTCTCAAGGTCCATCCATGTTGTTGCAAATGGCAGTATTTCATTCGTTTTTATAGCTGAGTAGTATTCCATTGTGTAGATGTACCATATTTTCCATATCCACTCATCTGATGATGGACATTTGAGCTGGTTCCAACTCTTGGCTATTGTAAAGAGTGCTGCGATAAACATTGGGGAACAGGTATACCTTCGACTTGATGATTTCCATTCCTCTGGGTATATTCCCAACAGTGGGATAGCTGGGTCGTATGGTAGATCTATCTGCAATTGTTTGAGGAACCTCCATACCGTTTTCCATAGAGGCTGCACCATTTTGCAGTCCCACCAACAATGTATGAGAGTTCCTTTTTCTCCGCAACCTCACTAGCATTTATCGTTCATAGTCTTTTGGATTTTAGCCATCCTAACTGGGGTTAGATGGTATCTCAATGTGGTTTTGATTTGCATTTCCCGGATGCTGAGTGATGTTGAGCATTTTTTCATATGTCTGTTGGCCATTTGTATATCTTCCTTAGAGAAATGCCTACTTAGCTCTTTTGCCCATTTTTTAATTGGGTTGCTTGTTTTCTTCTTGTAAAGTTGTTTGAGTTCCTTATATATTCTGGATATTAATCCTTTGTCAGATGTATATTTTGCAAATATTTTCTCCCACTCCAGAAGTTTTCTATTGCCACAAATCACAATCAGCATACATGAAAGTTGCAGACACTTATAATTCCATCAGGCTAGCCAGCTCTAAAAGTTCCAAAAACAGAGCCCAGGCCACAACTTGTGGAACAGTTTCTAAGGCCTGCTGCTGCAAAGGGCCCCATTTAAAGTTGGCGATTTTGTCACTTTGACTAAGGGGACCAAAAGAACGACCAGGTGGGGTACGCACTGTTTCCTATCAACTGTTGAGTCTCCTTTTAACTAGTAGGTGCTACTAGGGCCAACAATTTTTTCTTATCTGGATATTTCTTCGGCTTCTCACCAGAGTGGCATTGGGATTCAGCCTACAGTAGTCCATTGTTAGTCTTCATGTTCTGGAGGTATTTTTGACCAGCCAAACTGGGGTGTTACATTGTGAAAGGGTGGTTTGTGATTTTTTTGTCTGTAGCAAGTCTTCAATTAACAGAGTGATGTCCTGCTCTCCACTTAGCCCACAGTACTGCTCTCATTGAATAACCCATGGGGGCTTGGGGAGCTTAGGTGGCAGGCAGGAGTAGACATGCCCTGCTGTTACGACTTGAATTCTTAGCTGGGAGGAGGCACACCCCTTCAGGTAGCAGAGATGCTCTGTGCCACAGTCAGCCAAAATGTTGATGGCTCTACTGCTCTCACTGGTGGGAACCATGCTCATCTGCACGTGAAATGGCCCAAAGGGCCCCATCCATAAGCAGATAAGCACCATAGATCACCACCTTCATCCCCAAATCTCCTGATGTCATCAGTTTAAGTTTTTCCCTCTTTTCCACTTTTTTTTTCTTGACAGAAGTAAAGGGCATTGTCCTGTGGTGGAAACCCAGAGATTTTGGCTCTATTCATAGCAGCACCATTTAGTCTCAGACATACAGGTCTGCAATGTCTGTTTACCAAACAAACACACCAATCAGACTACGTACTACTTCCTTGGCTTTTCTTTATATCTGTCCTTCAGATCACGAGTGTCCCTTCCTGTGAAGGCCTGCACTGCACATATTGTTTCTCTCTCCGGTGCCTCAGGGTCCTTCTGAGTACTTACTTTTTGTGCTCCCTGGCCCTGGGAATGAGCAATCATATAAGTGCCCAACAAACAGAATTGTGTGCTGCACTCCCGATTCCATATTCCTTTCTGTTTGCCTCAGTCCATGCAGCTAGCTCATTCATATCTATAGGGAGTGACCTTCCTTACCCATAACTCATCCATCTACATGTCCAGCCTCTGCATCCTCAGGCTGACATCCTTGCCCTGGATTAAGTACGAGGGTATCATGTTTCCTGCTTCTCTAAGGAGCCATGGTTCTGTCAGACCAGACACCGCTTACTGCAACAATTTTGAGAAGCAAGTTCACTGTGCACTGGTTACTAAGTTGTCTGAGTCTGGGGAGACAGAATACCCACATGCACATTACATGAAGCAGATTGGATTTATTACTAACACATAGACAGCAAAGGACAATAGGAGAAACTGATGATTCAGGGCAAGCCAGTCTCCCAAGGCTCAGGAAAGCTCCCTGGTGGATGGAGTCTGGTCCGTGCATGCCCCACTTGCACTGCAGCTGAAGGAGCCCAGCAAGCAGCCTGCCCAGCGTTTTACGCTGGGCAGACACATGCCCTGGTGGGCTAAAATGTGGAAAAACATTTTGTTTCTAGGAGGAACTAGAACACAGATGGGGCTATTCTGGCCAGTTCTTCACTGTCTCAGAACATTGCATTCCCAACACATTCTACAGTTATTGTTGAGAACTACAAACAAGAAAAAGGGAAAAACTAGGTCAGTTCAAGGTCACCCAGAGAACTGTCCTGCACCACCCTTCTGCATGCAGCTGTCCGGGTTGGTTTCTATTGTTTGCCAGTGCACATATCTTAACTGATCCAATAGCTTAGGTGCTCTTACTGTTTAAAATGTATCTCAGCACATGGATTCCTGATACTCTGATTATTGTGATCACCTCCAGTCAGCATTGCTGGACTTTATATACCTGTCTGTCACTGGAAAATCCAAGTATTTAATCAAAAGTATTTGCTTTTTCATCTCAGAAGAACTTATTTACTGAGAAAGATAATTTAGATGGGGGGGGTGTCACAGGAACTTGTAGACATATTTTCATTTCCCTGAAAGATCATGGTGCAGTAATACCTTTGATGTTTTTTCTATAGACATTTTGTGAATTTGTCTGAGAAGTAACTAGGGTGTTTCTACATCTTCAGAAGTTTTTAAAACTGCGAAAAAATTGTACACGTACATAAACAAAAATACATTTTTGCAATTTCTTAGCATTATCTCAGTGAATAAAACTTTGGACTTTACATTATACTATCTTTTATATAGTGTAGTATAAATATTTATAATATACTATATACTATATATTCTTTTATTATTATGTTGTAGATATATATTATTTAGCATAGTTACATTATGCTATTCTATAGCAACATTATAGTACAAGACCATTAAAGATTGTTGCTATTAAGTAGTTTGTGTTCTATAGACCATAGATCCTTTAACTTTTCTTTCATCACATGTAGTTAATAAGCAATTACAGAACAACTTGTGAGCCTTGCTGTCAATATGTGCTCTGGAAAGAATACAAAAATAAAATAGAAGACCCAGGCAATACCTCTGAGGAATTTAAGTGTTTGACAGTTATTTCAAAGTCACAGCAGATGGTGTTTCAGAAAGAAAGATCACTTTGTGTGTGTGTATGTGTGTATTTAAACAGTATAATTAATATATATATGTATTTTATATATATATATATTTATAATTTTATTGCCTTCTGGACTAGCAATCTTTATGTTGGAAAATCTTTCTTGACCTTTGACGAAACAATTGGAATACCAGGATACATAATTAAGTTTAAAATAATGCAAAGGTTATATTCCTGTTGATATTTGAAAAAAGATGGGGAAGTTCTAGAAAATAAAGACATTTTATATTATTAAGTAGAAAATAAATACAGTAATTTTTCTTGTAGCTAGAATGTTTATTTCTTATTTCCTGATTCCTGCTTAATTCTTTTTGTACATTCAGGGGAAAAACTCACAAATTAAAAATGGATGGTTCATCTGCAGTGAAATGTAGGCTTTGTGGTTGTTGATAAATAAGGAAGAAAAATTATCTCAGAGGCACTTATCTGCTGTGTTTGAGGAGTTGCTATTGAGAGTACAATGCAATGGAAGGTTGTGGGATTGGGATACGACTGATGTACCCTATTGGGTTTATTTTGATCGAAGCCCAAAATACTGAATAATTGTTGATCCTTGACTTGTTTGGAGTTTAGAAACAATAATGACAAGTGAAGAATGCTTGTGAATAACTGATTAAGCTGTGATGGTAGTTGCTAAAACCAATGAATGTCAAATATGATTCTGTTCTTCTCCATCAAAGGCCTATCATGGATAAAACAAAGTGTTTATTCTGGGAATAGACAATTTGAGTCACCAGTTAACTGATGTAGGATATTCTGTTGAGTTTGGCAAATAGGAAAGTTGACTATTACAATTTTATTAGTGCTGTTCTTGTTGCAGGGGATTTTTGATTGTTATTCTGTTTTACATTAATCAGTCTTAGCCCAGTGGCTTGTGCTCTTGGGCACTAAACAAATATTTGTTAAATGAAATAGTGAATGTATAGTATATGGAAATCAGTTCCAATTTTCTTGGGACGTATCAAGAAGATCTAAGAAAAAAGAACAAGAGGTCCCTTGAGCAGATAAAAATATGGGAAAGTTACCCAGATATAGTGAGGAAGGAAAAAAATAGCATACACATTGATGGGTTAATTCTTGAGTTTTTAAATTTATTAACAGACAAAAGCATGGTTTTTGGTTTTACTGGTGGATTCTGTTCATGTATGTAGGGCAGACACAGCCTTACATGTTTTAGAGAAACTAGAGGAAAGAAGAGCTGGGCTTTTATTCTGGCTCTGCTCTTACTTTTCTGTGTGACATGGGCCAGACCTTAAACTCTCTGGTAATATTCCATCTTATGCTTGATGGATGAATTCAGCATGATAGTTGCTGATTCTTTTGTCAGGTGTAAAGAAGCTATATTAAAGAGTCATGTAATCAAGGAAATATATTCTGGTAATGTTTTTCATTAAAAGACAAAAACAAAAACAGAGAAACAGTGTGCAATATTACCCTATATATGCTCCTCTAAAGGTAAAACCAAAGATATACGAAGTTTTAGAACTGTGGGCGATATTATATAATGTATATAAGGAACTATTTACGTATAATTTGCATTTTAATATGTTTCCTCATTCATTTAAGATAATATTCAGAAGAAATGTACACCAGTAGGACTGTACTGGTTGTGTATGACTGTTTAGTGTCTGCTAATGGTGCCATTTTGGTTGTTAAATACTTTGAATATCAATCCTACTTTCTTTCATCCATTCATTCATGCAACATGTATTTGCTGACAGCTTACTATGTGCAGGCAGTACAATTGGGGTTGAATTTATAGTGTTTAAAAAATTAGATAGCAGATATAGTCCCAGACCTCATGGAGATCACAATACCATGTGCCAAGAATTGTATAAAAGCTTTACACTTATTAAGTTATTTAACCCTCATACCCCCTCTGTATGGTACATACAGTGATTTACTTTAGACTAGTAATGAAGAAACTGAGGCTCTAAAAATTTAAGAAACTCACCCAAGGTCACACCAGTTTCTGGTTGCTAAATATTTGCCTATTGCTGAAAATGTCTTTAATAGGTTGTTAATATTACTTCGTATATTGTAATAAGCTGATCATCTAATGTTGCATTTACAAAACTTCTGAATTCAAAATCCCAAAGTTGTACACCAACTAACTTATTTCAGGAAGCTCTGGTAATCTAGGGATAGGTCTGGGACTTAGTCCCAGCTGAAAAAGAGACCCCATCCCAAATGATGGCTCAGGACCGCTTTCTCTTTTTTGAACTCAGCTCTCTTCCACGGTGCTGACCTGGAGAGGGTCTCTCCCTGTGGTCACACAATGTCAGTCAGTGGCACAGAGGCAAAGACTTGCCCACTTCAGCCCCAGAGCAAAGAAGTGGGCATCTTTTCTGGTACTCTTAACAAAGACCCTAGGATTTAACCCGCCCTGATTTAAACTGTCCTGATTTAAGCTGACATGTGCCCATCCTTACTCACATGAACTGAGGGCATGTGCATGAGGGAGGGGCATCCCCAAATACAAACTGAAGATGTTTCTAGAAGCCGAACACCTCTGTGTGGGCAAACAAAAATGAACACTTTGCCAGGTGTACCTGAGGTTCATCTGCTCCCCAGCTGGCCTCACAGAGGTTTTTCCCCTTTCTAGATGATCTCTGTCTGGACGTCCTGACCAGACACAACACTCAGGACAGCTGAAGGAGGGCAGTCGAGAGAGAAGACACGCTTGGATCTTCAGACCACAGGGAACTGTGGCAAATGCACCGTCACTCTAAGTAAATATCAAGCTGTTTGAGCCGACCTGAAGCTGTCCACCCATGGCCCTCAGGCATTATGACTGCCATGCACAACTGCTCTGGCTTCCCAGTCCCTGAGGAGTGACCCTGGCAGCCAGAGCCTACTCTCCTCAAGTCCCTGGTAGCCTCGAAGGGCCAGAGAACTAACGCTCCCCGGGAGCCTCCCGCAGCCAGTGATCCCTCCGGTGTATGCCTCTGTGACACACGTGCCCTCTGACTCCCAGCTTTGTCCCAGTGGGGCCCGAGATCCAGTGAATTGGCAGAACAATGTGCTTCCTCCTCTGTCTCATTTCCCTGCTCCTCTACCAGTGCCTCTGGGGATCACCTCCCAAATCAATCACCGTCCTCGAACTCTTGTCTCAGGGTCTGCGAATGCCCACATAGACTATGATCCCATAGAATCCAGGCTTTTAAATATTTTTGCAAAATATTTATCTTCCATCGTCATGTGCTTCCTATAAATGCATAAAAAGTACATGTGAGGGAGGTGCATGATGCCCCTTCCAGAAATACACACACACACACACACACACACACACACACACACACACACACACACACACACAGAATAATCACATTTGGAATAACAATTTTTTTTAATTAGGTAGAAAAGCACTCATAAATGTCTTGACATTTTTCTCTAGGGGCAAATTATCATAGATGATTATTTTACCACTGTGTTACTTATTAACCAGTTTAGGTTATTTCACTAGTCGTTTTGTTGAAAAAGTAATAGATCCTCATGGTCTATAATTTGAAAGTAACAAAGTCATTCAATACACAAAGAGGTTTCTTTGCAACCTGCTCCTGGCCATCTGGCACCAACATCCTCTGGTCACCAACTTCCCTCGCTTCTTGAATACACTTCCAGAAGTTGTTCATGCATGTATAGGAATGTAAGGATAGGTGCCTTTAACACTGAACACAGCTTTTAACATGCTTACACATTTTCCTTTACCCTGCTTCATGCATGTGTCTCAGAGGTTCTACATCACTCCATGGAAATTGCCCGGTTCTTTTAAGCTACTGTGTAGCTTAACAGTGTAATAAATAACGAGCAGTACTTATTTAACTAGGTCTTTGTTGATAAGTATTTGTTGTTTCCAGTCCTTTGCTATCACTAAGATACTGTGATGAAATTTTTCAGTATATTTCCATGAGTAAACCTTCTGGATACATTTCTAGACACGCAATTACTGGTGCATGCATACGCATTTAAAATTTTTAAATATGAAATTGTCCTAGTTAAGATCCTTTAAAGGTAAGTATGCCTTTTTCCCCATATCCTGACTGGTGTGGTGATTTATTCAATGTTTTTATTTTTGCCAATCAGGCAGTTGGAAAGTGGCAACATGTGGTTTTAATTTATAGTTCTTATATCATGAGTAAGACTGACCATTTTTCACCGATATAAAGTTGCTTGTATTACTATTTATATTACTACTTTTGAGCTGTCTTCCTGGCATTTACTCATTTTTCTTCTGAGTATTTTATAATTTTTTATTGTTGTATAAGAACCTTTTGTATATTAAGAAAATAACCCATTAATATTTGAAATATTTGATGGAAATATTTTCTCTCGTTTTTTTCTTGGGTCTTTGGGGTTTTTTTTTAGTATGTGTGTGCATATATGAGGATGGAAAAATAGAATTAAAAGATAATACAAATCCTTTCACAAACTCTTTAAAATGTCCTCATATGTACCTTTTCCCAAATAGAGAAATGACTTTCCCATGTATTTGAGTTCATCAATCCCTTTTAAAAATAGTTTTTGAATCATTCTTAGTAAAATTTTCCCACTCTGAGAATACTATGAAAAAATTCTCCAGTGTTTTCATAATTATTTTCTTTATATTTAAATATTTTATTTTAATAATACTAATTTTCATATCATTATGAAGTAGAGAATTACTCTAGTGGTCTGGAGATGAGTTCTTCAGCTTTTCAGGTGGGCTGTAGATTAATAAGTGTCACATTACCAGAGATGCTGTCACAATATTGTCAGAAGAGGTTTTTTCCCAGATATGGAGCAGACATAGAACTTCTCACAGGAGATTCTCTTGTCCCTGAGCCTTATATGACATCGAGCAGCTGTGGGTGATTTATCACTCACCTCATCAGGGCCTGCCAAACCTGGAAAGCTGAATTATTGCCATACTAAAGCCTTCTTTTACTTGGCACTTCTATTGTCAGTTCAAGAAAATTTTATAAAAATATAGAAACATCCAGTTTTACTGTATAAGATCCATGTCCTGGGCTCCCATTCTCACCTGGGGGAGAAAAGTGAGGTGAGTACCCAGGTGTTCCTGAACATCTCAGCCTCCCAGTTTTCATCAATCTGGAAATCCACTTTTCAGCCACCCATTTTTCTCAACAGAATATGTTGACTGCAACTTTTTTCCCAATTATTTGAAGTGACTCTTAAGTCAAATACAAAACACTTGTGGGTATTTGAATGGATTTCTGAACTCATTTCTGTTTTATTTTCCTCTCCAGTCCAATTTTGGTATCACAACTGCTTCAACTATGATAGCTTTATATTTTCTAACCAATACTGATACATTTTTCTCCTTATTCTTCCTTTTCAGGAATTTTCAATGTATGCATTTGTGTGAGTTTGTTACACACACACACACACACACACACACACACACACACACACACACACACATATATATACTGGAGATTTTATATCCATATTGCAGATTTAAAAAAAAAACCTAAATATATAGGAAATAAAATGTCTTATACATACCAATTCACACAGCTGGTAAATGCCACAAAGGGGATTTGATATCAGTTGTTTTAGATTCTAAAATCTACACTTTGAGTCTTTGGATCTGAAACCCACAAGTCATAAATGACAATGGCAGAGATGTTAATACATGTGAAGGGAATTTTCCAAACAGAAAGATCTCTTTCAGTGAAGGGAGAGTAGATATAGGGAGCAGGAGGCCAGTTGAAGTTTAAGTTTTTTGGGGGGAGAAATGGCTATGGAGTTTTTGTTATAGGAGAAAATGAGCAAAAAAGAAGCTGTCAGCTAGGTAAAACACCATCATATGGGCATGAAAGGTTTGGTGTCTTAGAAAGAGGCTGACTCATTAAAATTAGAGAGGAACCAAAGAAATCAAAGTAATTAAATGATACAGTGCTTGATTTCAGCAGTTTGTAATCTTAATAGTAAATCTGTCAGCACAACTCTGTTACATGTATGGATTACATAGGGAGATATGCATGCATGTATGTGTCTGTGCACATATCTATATTATTATTTATTTTTACCTTTATTATTTATTTTTTAAAATGTGATGAATCCAGTAGTGATTTGGGTAAAAAGTTAGAGAATACAAGAGAAAAATTAAGAAACCATTCTTAGAGGAAGTAACCAAAAATCCTGCTCTGTATAATTGCAGGTCTTCTCATAAAAAATTGGATTTTGCTAAGGAGAAGGCTTCACCCAGTCTGCCAATCAGGATGGGCACAGGTATGCAGCGTGGGGTAGGGCTGTGAGAGAACTGCACTGTTCAGTGTGCATATTCAGACACAGATGACAGAAAGATTTGCTTGAGGCAGTATATAGTTGCCATAGAAGCTCAGATTTTTCCCTATAGAATCTCCCCTTATGATAAAAGAACAGAAAAATCAAACAACAAACAAACAAACAAAAACAAAAGAAACTTGTAGAAAGATGTTCTTATTTGGTCACAAAATACGGCTACCGACCTTATTGGGTTTGACCTGATTATTTACGTAAGAGCAGAAAGAGTGTTAGCATTCTACATAGGCCTTCTTAAATTTGCTTTCCTGGATGTTATCATAAGGAATCTCATATTGGACTTTCTAAATTCTTTATTATTTGATATATGTAAAATCTATTATAGATATAGCTATATATACACTATAGTTTATATATACACTATATTATAGTTATTAACTATAGTATATTATATACTATTTATACATATAATATATTATTTGTTTTTCTGAATCTGGGAAGACAAGCCCAAGGAATTTTCTCCACCAGATTTCATCTACAATTAGTATAAATTTGGGCAAGTTCCTCTCTTTTCTAGGTCTCCCAAACATCCCAAGTTTCCTGGCTTTCCTGGAAGTGACCTTTCTTACTACCTCTAAACCTGAATCCTGTAAGTGAAATACCAGGCTACTGATCCTGGGAGGCTGTTGTAAGAAATGTCTCCATGAAGTGCCTTAAAAGTGACTTTGTCAAACCTGAATAAATGAGCATCATTCTTGAATATGGCACTTCAGGCAAGTATTTGGTTGCATAACCTACATTTCAAATTATATCCTGAACAAAGGAAAGACATTTGTAATGAACCTATGCAAATAACTATACTGCCATGAAAAGGAAGAAGACTCAATTAGAGTTTCTGAATTTCTGGGTGTCAGTGAAGATGTATCATTTGAAAAGTTGGTAATTCAGCTTGTCACTGTGGACTCTTAAATTATTAAATTTTTATGGTTTACAAATAATACAGTAACAAGGTTGTACGTGTGTGGGTTTGCATGTATGTGTATAAAAGATAACAAGTGATATATAAACATATATGTTCAATATGCATTTTTGATATATAGATTAACAATTTATATTTAATATGTTAATATGTCAGAAATATAAAAAAATTAACTACAATCATTCCTAATCAATTTAGTCAGTCCTATGTAATTAATTCTTGCTCCATTGGATTAGCAGTCTCATGAACTCCTCTGCTTTTCAACTACAGAGAATTCTTACTTAGAAGCCCCATATGTTGTGAAAGTTGTTTGTGGGATGCTATCAGAAATCAGAAGCTTGTACTCAAAAATCTATTCTTCAAAATAAGAATAATTGAAAGTGCCCGATACAGGCCTTATTCACAGACCTTGAGACAGCCCTTATTGGAATACAAAAAGAACTCTGGCTTATAGCTGATTACAGAATATTTAGGGAAAGATCAGAGTAAAACAAAAATGATCTGTAGAATACAGATAGTTAAAATGGCCATGGTTAATTTATTACTGATAATTGTCAAAAATGAAGAGTCTGATGAAAGTTTATGAGAAGAATAATTCAACTGAAAAGGAAATTTGATTCTATGGCATGTGAAATACAAAAGATAATAGAACCAATTCAAAAAAATTTAACAAAATGTCTATAAGCATAATGATTAAGGATATTTTTAAAAAACATAGTGAACATTACATCTATTTTATAAAAATGAATATGCGATATTTGTACAGAAAAATTTTGTGATATAATGTAATAATCCTAACACTTTATATATATATATATATATCACATACCAAGAATATACCATGTTTTTAGTAAGAACATACCAAGAATATATAAATACTATTAAGAGGTTCAGTAAGTCTAAAGTAAATCCTGAATATCTGTATTTTTAACAAAAGGCAAAAATGAAAATAAGAAAAGAAAAACAAACAGCTCCATTGTTAATATCGATGTGCGTTGGCAATTGAAAATTACTGGCCTAGAAGATGCTAGGTCCAAATTAAAGAAGTATGGTTACAGCCATATAAACATTTTAAATAATAACTGAATTTATGACGATAGCACTGTACTGTTGTTGCCTAAAATCATCAAGCCAACCCCTATCAGGACTCTGATAAATATAGGAAAACTTGACAGAACTATTTCTTACTATCTATTTCAGTGTTTCTGAGGTTAAAACATATTATGGAAAGTAAGAGCATACACTAATAAGTGAAACTTCCAGTGAAACATACCATCTCTAAAATAGTTATTTTAATAACATTTTAATGACACAGATTTAACCTATTGAAGGCTGAGCAGCATTTCTATTTGACAACTCTTCCAATAAAACTAATAAATAGTAATATGTCAAATACTCTATTTCTAGAGCTTCTCTTTTTGTAAGGTGAAAAAATATAATTTTCTTGTGATTTTTTCAGGGTACCTATGGGAAATTTTAAAGATAGTTTTAGGTGTAAGACATATCCTGAAATTTTATTATACTTTACATTGAAGATTTGAATTTAGAAAGCCAAAATCAAATTTGTCAGGAAATTTGAAAACTTAACTTAGAACCATAAGCACTTAATAAATCATAATTGACTACACATTTGAAAGTTACAATAAAATACTTAAACACAGGAGGTAACATAATTGTTAATAAACTTAGCTCTTTCATAATTGAGGCACCTTCATTTTCCTAAATAATCAAGGACATAATAAAGTCAATATAAAGCAAAGAAAATGATTCAAGAATGACACACTAAAAGAGAATAAGCCTTCATATTGTAGGTTAAGACAATAAACAGCAAACCAAGAAAACAAATCCATCAAAATTGAACAGTTTTTTTGAGACTTTAACAGATTTCATAGCTTCCATACTCATGTAGTAAATTTCAGCAAATCAAATATATTTTCCATATTTGTCTTTTATTATGTTCTTTCATATTCTGGAATGGACCCAAACTTTAACTTGGAACAGATCTCCAGGTGTCTGTGAGCTCAAATTGACTTTATAGTATTACTAAGTTGTCATTAACATCTGATGCATTTATAGAATGCAACCATCCATATTTCAAATGAATCAGTAAGTAAGCATTTAATAAATTTCTTAGTTTCAATTTCCAATAGGTTAAATATCACTAATTATAACACACAAAAAAGTACTCTGAGATGCTCAGTAAGTTTGAAGAGTGTGAAGATATTTGAAGAACAAAGAGGAAAAAAAAAGCCCAAACCTATATTTATGATTACTTTGCTCAGAGGAAAGGAGGATGTGGATAATTGAGAACCGTCTTGTCACACACTCACATTTTAGCAGATTAGCAGAGCTCATAAATACATGTAACATGTCTTTCTACAGCCACCAATGACACTTACACAACTTCTCAAATTGACAGAAATGGCAATGTGGGAAAAAATTGCAGTGTAATAACAAACCTAAGGATGCCTTTATGTGGCATATAAAATAGGAGGCAAAAACACATAAACTTAAAATAATGCTTAGTAGTCAATGTTTTAGTATTCTATTATTACTTAGAAATGATGTAGGCATCTAATGAATATCAATTAACTTGTAAATATTAGCTCAAGGTTTTAAGCTACCTAAAGATCTCTGAAATTATGTTTAAGCTGACATGCTAAAAACATAATTACTGTTGAAATAAGATTTGTCAGAATGATTTAATTTCTTAAACACAAATTTTCACCTTAAATGATCTTAAACATTAACTTATTTAACTTACGAGATTGGAAAGCCTGTATAAGTTTAGTAAAACATACCCAAATAGAATTTTTTGAAAATAAGTTTATATTATGTTTGACACTGATAAAACAGAAAAAGACAGCTGTTTTATTAAACCAAAATTATTAACTAAATTTATTTGCCAACAATTTACCTAAATTACATGAACTTGGATTCTTTAACTTTTTCTGAGTTGGTTTCTTTAAAAATATTTCCTTAATTTAGCATATTTAAAAAAAACAAAATTTTTTTTCATTTTGGATGGAGTTTAGGAATATTCCATGTATATATGTCCTTATAGATCTTATAGAATTAGTATCAGGAAATGCTGAAATTATAAATGTATAGGTTTCCATTGAAACACAAATTTTTTCCTTGCACTCTATTCAAGTAGCACTCAGGTCACTCTCCAGGCATGGAGTCAATTAGATTCAAAGCTAACAACAAGAAAATTGAGTTCTGGCTTGGGCTAGACATCTGAATCTCTCATTAATCACACGAGAGTTTATATTCTAAGTGGTTAAGGAAAACTGACACTTTTTTTCTCTTCAACCTGAAAACAATTGCTTTTTTGCATTTTAGAAAAAGCCAGGATTCACAGATGAAGAGCTGGATGATTTTTGGGTGAGGTTATGTCTTTGGAAGGGATTGCGTGGTAAAAACAGGGACAAATGGTGTGAAGCATAAAAAGTGGGAAGGTGCAACTTAAGGAATTTTTTATAATTGCAGTTCAATCTGTCTGTGAGGAAACTTTGAACTGGACTATGTCTCCCTTTCCTATGGAGTTTCTGCCTAATGCCTGGCTTTATGACCTCATTGAAAGGCAAATGGAACATCAATGTTGAGAATATTTAGAGTATAGCTGTACAATACCCAGGAAAACTGAGACACGGTGAGGAAAAGTTGTAGGTAGAATGAGTGGGAAATTATAAAACAGAATGAGAGGAAAGGAGCAACCAGCTGGTTGTTGGGAATGACCCTGTCTTCCCTAGTCAGGACTCTCAACTGTGATTCTCGTGAGCTTGGTATAGGTATGACACATTTCCTCCAGAAACACCATAAGTTCATGAACCACAGGTAGATTCTGCACCTTTGGCCAAAGATACTGTGGTTTTTGGCTTGCATTGGACTCACACTCAGTCCTTTGAAATTAAAGCTGACAAAGGCACTAAGTATTTTCTCATCTTGATCTACCTCACCTGGGGCAAAGCCATTGAAGACCCCAGCACCTTGGCTTCTAACAAAGAAGTATTTGAAAGTGTTGGAGCTGCGAACCAAAGAGACAATGATGGTATAGGGGTCCCCAAAAATAGTGCAGCAAAAATTGTCCCTGATGTCCCCAATATATTGCTGCCAGTCTTTGTGCCTAAAGGGATGGACAAGTTAGGGGCAGTATGTTACATGCTGGCTTCATTCCAATGTCTTTGTCTTGCCCTAGCTCCCAGATGGTGGACTTAGAAAACAACATCTTTCTCCAGAATCTTCCTTTTAACTCAGTTTAAGTAATGTGATGCTTGTCTTCTGCATTTGAGACCCTACCTTGGTTCCCTGTCTTATATTCTAGATCTTTCTGTACTGTGTACCTGTTTTGTTCCATCCCTAAGTTTTAAAAACAATTTAGAATTCTGTTTGTAAACAACAACCATAATGATTGGCTTACTACTTTTTGTTTCCAGACTTTTCTAATGTGTGTGCTCGCAAATGGTGATGCTGGGATTCCAGAGTCTGGATTCTTAAATATAGAAACTTGGGTATGATATTTTAATCTCCTTATTGTTTATTCTATGGGCAAAAGAAGAGAGGAAACTGACACATAATGGGTACTTATTCTGTAGATACTATACAAAGCTCGGTAAATCTTTCTTTAGTATACAGATAATCATATGACAGCTGACATTTCCATTTTAAAATCCAAACTTTTATGAATTAACTAAGGTAGGAAACTCTGTAACTGTTAATAATTAAAGAATAACCTAAAGCACAGATGAACATTAGCTAGAATGTATCCTTCACATTATCGTCAACAAGCTCGTCTTGCCCTCTCACCCTAAACAAACGATTTGAAAGTCCAAAAGTTGGAGTGAGGATTAGAATCTTTATTCAGATAACCAGCATCTGGGGAATGACGAGGCTAAAATTATCCCTCCTTCTGATGCCTGTTCTGGGGCTTATAAAGGGGAAGAGGTAGGAAGGTGAGGTTTTATCCTGCAGGCAAAGGGGGAGGCTTGTCATGGGATCGGTAGAGGATCTGAGTAGATGTCAGGATCCCATGATGGACTGGCTGCTTTGACATCTTGGAGTCTGCAGTTGATGGACTGGTCAGCTTCAAACCCTTGATGTAATCTCGGGGTCAGAGTCCTTATCTCTTAGTTAGAGCTCAAAGATGATAATGTCACTCAAGCATCACTGAAACATAAAAATACCTGAGTTGTACCTCTAACTAATAAGGATGCAATTTTTCTTTAAGCAGGAAGGTGAATTAATAATCAGCTATGGTGATTTGCCTGTCTCTTGGAATTCCTTTGTTTGCATTTGATTAGAAGGATATGAAAAACAAGAAAACTTAGTTTCAATTCTTAATTTTAGGTGCACAACTTCTAAAGTAAATCAACATAAGAAGGTGTAATGGGAGATAAACAGAAATAGACTTTTGAGGAGGATCCTTTTGGGGTGTGATTTCATCCTTGGGCAGTTTTAGCCATAAGGTCTGTTTCTGAATTCCTCTACTAATCTCAAGGAATTGATGATTATCGGTTCCTAAACTAATGGCTAACTGAAGTTTTCTGCTTGGTTTTAGTTACTTCAAAGATGATCATGTTCTGGCTGAGGTCCCTTTCATTTAGGCAGTCAGAAATGATGTATGCTTTTGTCTAAACCAGTGAGATATCTGTATGCTATTTTAGTCACTCTGTTAGATTATTATTAATAATTATCCCACCCAAAATAGATTTTCTACAAGGATGATGCATTTAAGAGTTCTGTGCAAACAACTTTCTGAATCTCACTCCTAAATTGTCCTAGTGCTGCTTTGCTTTAAAATTGCCATCAACAAAATATATGTAATGTAGCTAAACTTATTAGCATTTAACTCCGTCACTAATGCTTAATGCAAATGAAAGTTGAATTTTCATTCTGTAGTAGTTACAGAGTCTGGAATGAGATAATTTTTAGGGTTATAACTCAGAATAATAAGTGTTGTCCAAAGTTTCAGGATATAAAGGTAAGACCAATATTGTACAAACAGAAAAGGTTAAGAATTCTGAGAATATTGTTCTCAGATTTAGCTTATCACAGACACAGATGAAACCTAAGATTATAACAGAACAGGATTTAGTAGACTATTTAAAGCCCAAGAGGGCAGAGTGGTCAGGAAAGGCTTTGTGACAGGTCATGACTAGATCAGGGATGAGTTTTACTCATGATGTAGAGGTGCTCTAGGCAAGGGACACTGCAGGGGAAAAAGCAGTGAGGCATGACTGAAGACAGCACTTTCTGGAACAACCAGGAAGTGAGTCATACCAAATTGAGGTAATAGAAATGAGATTACTGCCTCAGGAGCCAGCAAGCGCTGGTTTGGGTTTCTGCTCTGTGTCTTAGTAGTTCTGACAACTTGAGCCAGTGACTTGACCTAACTGAGCCTCAGTTTCTTCATCTACAAAATGGGGATATTGACCGCATGATCCTTAAAATACTGTTCCCAGATTCAATTCAAACATAACCCCCAATTATTTTTTATACATAAAGTTAATTACAGGGAGAAGAACCAAGACAGTATTCAGAATGAATTGGAACAGAGAGAGACTGAAGAAAAAAAAAACAGGAAAGACTTTATGTTGGTGTGGGGACAATGAGAATAGATAGAAAGAGGTGGCTATATGAGATGTGGCAAAGAGTAGATTGTTCTCATTTTCAAGAACTTTAGACAATGGAAAACTTACTGTTTCTCATGAGGAATTGGAACACAGAGCTAAAGTGTTCATTAATAGTAGAATGGATAATAAAATGGTGGTATAAATATACAAAGCAATACTATATGGTTGCAAAAATTGTTTTTTAAATATTGCTACTTGAAACAACATGAACATGCATCAAAATCATAATGTTTAGTGAAAGAAGCCAGGCACAAAAGGGTGCATTATCATTTATGAAATTCTCTATGCTAGGTATTGTTTCACTATTTCAAGTACATGATCTATAAAAGCATTTTAACCAACTTCAGATTAGGTTCTATTATTATCCCCAATTTTATTGAAACAATGACAACTTGGTTTAATTATCCTGAACAAAATCATACAACTGTTTGCAGCAGAGCTGTGATTCCAGTTTAGTTTGTGTGATGCTAAATCCATGTGCTTAGCCACTACACTGCATTGCTACAGTTCAAAATGCCTTTGAGGAGTATTGCAAAAATTTAGATTAATCACTAACACCTTTCATATGTGCTTTGGGTTTAAAATAATGAAAGGGTTTGAATCAATAAATATTCCATAGCCTGTGTCTTAAGAACTTCAACAGAATATAGACCGAGTGTCTTGTCCTTGGCTTTGTCATTGCAAACAGAGCCTATAGTTAAGTCTACAGGATGCCTGAACATTGATTTGGAAGATTAAAAGATAACCACTGTTGTTGTTTTGTACCATACAAAAGAAGAAAAATAAATTTTCATGTGTCACTTTTCTAAAATTTGATTTTAGTAAATATTTCATGAAATATGTCCATGACCTATATGCACAGCTTTAGAGGAGCAAACTTTGGGGTGTACTTTTGAGAAGAAATAAGCAACTTCATGTGAAACTTTGTTATTACAAAATCTCTCTCTCTTTTTTTTAATGGGTATACTTTTGTTTTGCAAGTCTCCAGTAATATCATATTAAAATGGAGCCTTGTCAGATGCATAGTTCACAAATATTTTCTCCTACTTTGTAGGTTGTCTTTTCGCTCTGTTGTTTCTTTTGCTATGCAGAAGATTTTTAGTTGGATATAATTCCATTTGTTTATTTTCTTCTTTTGTTGCCTGTGCTTTTGGGGTCATATTGATAAAGTCTTTGTCCAGTCCTATATCCTGATGTGTTTCTCATATGTTTTCTTAGAGGGGTTCTATAGTTTCAGGTCTTATATTTAAGTCTTTAATCCATTTTGGGTTTATTTTGGTATATGGTGAGAGGTATGGGTCTAATTTCATTTTTCTACATATGGATTTCCAGTTTTCCCAGTATCATTTATTGAAGAGGCAGTCTTTTCCCCAATCTATATTTGTGTTACCTTTGTCAAAGATCAGTTAGCTATAAGTATGTGAATTAACTTCTGGGTTCTCTGTTCTGTTCCACTGGTATGAGTGCCTGTTTTTATGCCACTGTTACACTGTTTTGGTTACTATAGCTTTATAATATAGTTTGAAGTTTAGGAGTGTTATATCTCTGGCTTTATTTTTTTGCTCAGGATTGCTTTGGCTATTTGGGGTCTTTTGTTTTTCCATATGAAGGTTAGGATTGTTTTTTCTATTTCTATGAAGAATGTCATTGATATTTTGGTCGGGATTGCACTGAACCTGTAGATTGCTTTGGGAGCATGGACATTTTCACAGTGTTATTTCTTCCAATCTAAGAGTATGGAATGTCTTTCCATCTTTTTTTGTTCTCTAGAATTTCTTTCAGTAGTGATTTGTGGTTCTTATTGCAGAGATCCTTTATCTCCTTGGCTAAACTGATTCCTAGGTATTTCATTTTTTTGGAAACTATTTTAAATAGGCTTGCTCTCTTGATTTCTTTGTCTGCTAGTTTGTTATTGGAGTATAAAAGCACTACTGATTTTGTGTGTGTTGATTTTATATCCTGTAACTTTACTGAAGTTGTTTATCAGCTCTAAGAGTTTTTTGGTAGTGCCTTCAGGTCTTTCTATACATAGGATCCCATCATGTCTAAGCAGGGACATTTTGACTTCAACCTTTCCAATCTGGAAGCCTTTTATTTCTTTCTCTTGCCTGATTGTTCTGGCTAGTACTTCCAATACAATGTTAAATAGGAGTGGAGAGAGTGGGTATCCTTGTCTTGTTCTTGTGCTTAAGGGAAAATCTTTCAGCTTTTCTCCATTCAGGATAATGTTGGCAGTGGGTTTGTCATATATGGCTTTTTTTTGTGTTGAGACACTGTCCTTCTATACCTAATTTGATAAGGGTCTTTATCATGAAGGGATGTTACAACTCAACAGTAAGAAAACAAGTAACCCAATTAAATACCAGGCAAAGGAGCTGAATAGACATCTCTCATATGAAGATATACAAATTGCCAAAAGATACTTGAAAAAATTTTCAATATCACTCAGTATCAGGGAAATGCAAATCAAAACCACACTGAAATATCATCTCACCCTAGTTAGACTGGCTATTACTAAAAAGACAGAGAATAGCAAATACTAGTGGAGATGTAGAGAAAAGGGAATCCCCTTACACTGCTTGTGGAACTGTAAATTAGTACAGCCATTTTGGAAATGAATATGGAGGTTCCTCAAACAGCTACAGGTAGAATTGCCATATGACCCAGTAATCTCATTACTGGATATATATCTAAAGGAATGGAAATCATCATGTTGAAGGAATACCTGCTCTCCCATGTTTACTGAAGGTCTATTTAAAATAGCCAGGAGTTGGAATCAACCTAAATGTCCATTGACAGATGACTGGATGAGGAAAATGTGATACATACATATATACACATATATATACTCAATGGAATGCTACTCTGCCATGAAAAAGAATGAAATTCTGCCATTCACAGCAATGTGGATGAACTTAGGGAAAATCATGTTAAGTGAAACAATCCAGGCACAGAAAGGGAAATGCTGCATGTCTTTACTCATAATTGGGAGCTAAAATATAGAAAGGAAAGGAAAGGAAAGGAAGAAAGAAAGACAGAGAGAGAGAGAGAGAGAGAGAGAGAGAGAATTACAATAATACATTAAACTTTCAAAAAAAGAGGGAAATTAGAACTGCAATAATTAGAGGTTGGATGGGGGAGTGGGAAGGAGGCTGGGGAGAAACTAGTTAAGGGTCACTAAGATTGATTGTGTTTTGTAAACATGAATATACCAATTATCCTGATTTGATCACCACAAACATGTACATATGTATTGATATTGGATTCTGTACCCCACAAATACATATAATCAATAAAGAAAATAAAGTAAATAAATGAATAAATAAAAAATAAAATAAAATGGAACCTTTACTTTCTTGGCTGATGGTGTTTTCATTAATTATTGTTTATCCTTCTAACGTATTCATTTTTTTCATATGATTGAAATGAATGACTGAATGTTTAGCTGTCTTCCTCATTTTACATACACGAAGGGAGAAAGAGCTTTCTATGTAAACCTTTAGCTAATCTGTTCCTTGTCACTGTAGCTAATACTCCATGAATGTCTTAGGAGATACAACTTAGGAAAAAGAAAAAAAGACAAATAAAGACTCTCTAGTCCCAATAGAGGTTTTTACTATATTGCCTGTTACAAAATGACGAACTAATGTAGCACCATCTCACTTCTTAAGCCACATCTAAAGGGCTGTCAATAACTGAGAGTGGTTTTGCTGTTGGGGAAAAGGATTCTAAAAACTGAACAGTTTGCATTGGTATTTGGGAAATATTCTGAGCCATGTTATTCTCCAGCTCTAGTACCTAAGTTTATAATTTTCTACATTTTTAATAAAGGCGTTTTTCACTTCACTCTTCATCAAAGCTCTTTTCTCTGTACCTTTTTCTTTTATATATCAAAAATATATTTATAAATATTTGTATATGTAAATTTAATGGTATGCCTTTAATTTACCAGTTTTTCATAAAGAAGTAGGTATTGGGAATTATCAAACTACTGTAGTGTTAATGGATTACAATTTAATTTTGAAAAGCAACTGGGGAATGTCCAAATTCTATTTTGGCCTAAGTCACTGCACCTTCACACTAAGACCTAAAAAGAGATTTATGTAAAAGGGGAGTAGGGAAATAAAGCTCACTTACATTTTTAGCTGGAGATTCACTAGATTTAAGGCAAGCTGGATAATATGGATGATTTTATTTACCTGAGACACTCTTCATCAATTATGAAAATCCACCAAAGTACAAAGTCAGACCTACTAGAATTAAAGGAAAAGGAGTCAGAAAGACATAAAACAAGGCCAAGTAATAGACTGCTAATGAGTAATGGGAACTTTACATAGACTATATAAAGTCATCATTACAGCCACGCTGTGAGACAGGTATCACTATTACCTTCATGTTGCAGGTGATAAAACTAAAGTTCATGCAACTTGTCCAGGATCCCTTGTCTCAAGCCTGATCTTTCTGCCTCCACTGTATTTTATTGTTCATTTCTTCCCTCTGCAACACAGTTCTCATTTACAGAATGTAGCCCCAAACTCGATGATACCCCTGAAAGAGGAAAGAAGAGAGAGCATTTGAAGAAAGAGGTAAACAGGTAATATCTTAAGTTGCAAGAGTCCTAAGGTTTTAATCTCTCAGGCCACATATAGGAAACAGCAAGATGTGGCTACTATCTCCACGCTTGCCAGCTCTCCCATTGCCTTGAAGATCTTCACCTCCTGAGGTATGACCCACTGCAATGTCTGGAAATGAAACTAACTAGATCAGCACTATTTGTCATATAAGGGATTTAGTAATTATTCAACAATAATTAATTAAGCAAGTATTATGTGCCTGTCACCTTATTAAGTATGGGGATTCAGTAATGAATAGTATAGATATGGTCTTTACCCTAAAAGACATATATTTTATTGGTGAGGGGGAGAAATAAATTTCTTTAATAGGTCAACAGATACATAAGATAATTTCAGATTGTGAGAGTAGCAATAAAGAAGATAAAAGAGAAATAGAATAGAGAATAATGAAAGGGAATAATTATGATTTAAATTAAGATGTTTCTTTAGGTAACTTGATCAGAGAAAACTGCTCTGAAAATGTGACATTTGAAATAAGTGCAGAACATTCCAGGTGAAGGTGGTCAACTGAGGATTAAGTGTGGAGATTTCAAAAGAAGGAAAGAAAGCCAAATAGTGAAGCAGTGGTGAGTGATGTAAGATGAATTTAGTAGAAGAGGGTCTGATGAGTGGCATTTTTGCGGGGGTTGGTTTGCATTCTGAGCATAATGTGAGGTCATTGATTATGAATGATTGGATCTGGTTTATGTTTTTGAAAAGATAACTATGGGTGCTGTATGAGAATGGATTTGGTGAATGGGTGGCGGGTGATAAAAGTGGAATTAGATAAAAATAGCAGAAATAATCCTTATGAGATATGACTGAAATAGATGGCACTGTATACACTTGTTTCTCTAATATAATCAGGAAAACAATCCAACTTATGTGAAATTATGGATTAAGAACTTCCCTATGTTTCAACTTGACATTTTTCTTTTACTAAAATATAGAACAGTAAAACTTTCCTAAGCATCATAATCAGCTGTTGATGGGTCAGAAGTTGGCATAAAATCCTGTCATGTAGCTAAATTTCTTCTATAAAGCAGTGAAAAAAATGAGGGAAAGTGAATTTTTTAAATGGGAGTGAAATTACTATGTTTAAGATCAGTGAGGCATTGCTGTTTGAGTATAGGGATACTTTGAATAAATATGGTTTCTGTTTAGCGGATCTGCAAATTGGAGTAGCTTATGACATCCTTTCTGCTTCTCATGCTAAATGAAAAAGACAGACAAAGAAAACTCTTGTGTTGTCTAGTTAATGAAAAATGCCTATAAAACAACAAGCATGTTTATTTATTTTCAGTAAGTTGTTATAATGTGCCAGGCTCTGTACTAACTATATACGTGTGACCTCATGAAATTCTTAGAACAATCCTGTAAAAAAACATTATTTCTCCATATTTGGAGTAGGGAACTTGAAACTTAGAGTCAAAATAATTTACCTAGGGCCGGCCCTGTGGCTCACTTGGGAGAGTGTAGCGCTGGTAGTGCTGGGGCCAGGGTTGGGATCCTATATAGGGATGGCCGGTGCGCTCACTGGCTGAGCGTGGTGCAGACCACACCGTGCCGAGGGTTGCGATCCCCTTACTAGTCAAAAAATAAGTAAATAGATAAATAAATAAATAAATAATAATAATAATTTGCCTAAGTTCAAATAGTTTGCAAGTGGTAGACATAGCTTTTTACCAGGCAGAAAAATTAAAACCAGAAATTATGTTTAAAATGAAGCTTTTAAACAAAGTAATGTCAGTAATTATAAGCAATCCATTGCCTGTCCTGGAATTCACGCCTTGCTATCAAAAGTTTGGAATTCCAGTAATATCTTTCACTAGCTTGAAGGAAAGTAGAACAAGGATCAGTTTGGGGTAAGATCCAGCATCTAAAAAATAAGATGAAAATAAAAAGAGCAGTTCGAAAGAACTAATTACAGATAGATATGAAAATTGGGTTTTATTCCAAGTATTTCCAACATGGCAAGTAAATGCAAACATAATAAGCTGCACTACCCAATTTGGTAGCCACCAACCACATGTGGATACCGGACACCCGAAATGTGACCAGTCCAAATTGACATGTGCTGAAAGTTTAAAAAATACACTGGATTTCAAAGACTCAGTATCAAAAATGTAAATATCTTATCAATAGTATATATTAATTACATATTGAAATTATAATATTTTGAAATATTGGACAAGTTAAAATATATTAAAATTAATTTTACCTGTTTCTTTTTACTTTAATGTGGCTACTAAAATATGTAAATTGACATATGATGCTTATGTATGTAGCTGGAATTATATTCTTCAGAATGGCATTGGTCTAGAGGACTTCCTCTGTTCCACCCAGAGGCTGAGCATCTGGTAATATAAATAAAAAGTTGTTCTCTGTGATCTTTATAAAGGAGAAATATTTAATTGATGAGCTTAAAAAGGAAAAATTCTTTAGGAGTTACAGGGTATTAATTCTTATTTTCTGCATTTTCCATGACATTAAATAAATGTGTTTAAGTAATACCATGAATCAAAAATGAATTTTATAGTGATGAACTGTCATGTTATTCAAAGGTGAATGAATAACTTCTATTTGCACTTCAAGGTCAAATATCACTTATGAAGGAGAAAACATAATTTCTAAGGAAGAGAGAGTTCTTGAGTTTAAGATCTTATAAAAATTATTTTGCTGAGAGGGATACAATTGAGACCTTGAAATGCTAAGAAAAATAAATGATGGGTTGCCTTTCTCAGAACATTGCCAGATTAGAAATTTCATTTTGTTTCTCTTAGGAATTGTATGGAAACTTGGTCAAATAGGGTTCATTCTACAATATGGCATCTACGTGACCTAACACATTATTTACAATTCATTGATCAAATTGATACATTGTGCCATCACCTTACTTAGTGAACTCAAAAGTAGAAAAAATGCAAGGTAAAATTTTAGTTCATGTCTCTGCTTCAGGAACTTAATGTTTAATTTCCAGCAGTGAGAATTACTGAGTTTCAGACACATTAAAATCTAATTGTGCTTATTCAATATGCCTCATTTCTTCTCCAGATCAGTTCAGGGTAGGTTTGCCTTGGAGAACAACATGTGGAGTCTTTGGAAGTGACAAATACACTATTGAGTGACATTAATCAGATGAAATTTAAAAGATTTTGCTTCTGGCCTTAAAGTCTTTGGTCTGGAACAAATGGCAGTCAAAATCACTCAGTCTGAAATTCTGGAAAATGATCAGAAGTTTGTGTGGGTGACCACACATCTGTTATATGTGAATCGCTCTGTCTATGTTTTCAAAAGAGGTGCATTCTCATAATTCCTGTCAAATTCATACTCGGACATGGTTCACCATTTCAAAGGTAGATTATTAATTAGTGAGAATAAAACACCTTTGCAGGATTTAAACAATTCCAAAACTTTGAGGAATAATGTTTGGTTTTCATTTTTCAATTCTCTTTGCCACACAGGCACCAGTTTTCAATCTGTAGTCCATCCTTGGCAATACAAATCTAGGAAATGCAATTATAGAACTGGCCCGTTCCATCTCCTTTCAATTTTTAGATCATCAGAAAGTTTGATGAAATGCTAAACATCAAATAAGATGCAACCTATTCTTGGAACTTTGTAGGAATGGGTAATTTCAAGATATTTTATTAATAAAATTGTCAAGAAATACCACAATCCACAACTAGAAAAACAAAAATGTAAAAGATAGAACAAATACCAACTTATCTGATGAACTGGATACCTGTACACTGATATTTGGATTGAAAATTTTTCAAGTATTTGAGAAACTTTTGCTGTATCTGCTAAATCTAAACACATACATAACATCTAACCCACCAATGCAACTCCTAGGATATACTCAATGAAATGCATATATATGTCCACTGAAAGAAAAGAGTGATCAGAGAAGTAATATTTATAAAGACTAAATAACTAGAAATGATACAGATATGTTTCTAAGTAGAATGGATAAATAAATGATAGTGTATTCATACAATGGAATATTACACAGCTATGAGAATGAAGGAACTATAACTAGATAAAGCAACATGGATGCATCTTATAAGCATTAGAATGAGTTGAAAAAGTTAGTCACAAAAGAAAAAAATGTTTTATTTGCCTTCTGGTCAAGATGGCAGAATAGATGGTCCCCAGCCACACTCTCTCCCACAAATTAACCAATTTACAACTATGAAAAAGCAACAACAGTCAAGCTGGGGCCATTAGAATTCAGGGGAAGAGGAGGAGAGACCTACAGAGTTCGTGAAGGTGGGAGAAGCCACAATGAGAGAAAAAAAATCTGCATGGAGCATTTCAGGCAGTGGCTGCTTTGAGGCTTGAGCTACTGAGCGCATGGAGCAGGAGCTGGCAGAACCCACAGCTGTGCCCTTCGGATGGAGTTGCTTGGAGGTGGCAGGGGAGAAGAGGGCCTTGGTGCCCCCCTGGGACAGCAAGACTACTTAATAGGGTTCCCGTGAAACCACACAGGAATGAAGAGCCACAACTGAAAAAAAGGAGCCATCCAAAGGCTGGTGAGTTATTGCAAGGAACTGGCACACAGCCCATCCCATGGGAAGTGTTTGCAGCACAGCTGGTGGGGGAGACGGGCCCATGGGGGGAACATGGGGACTCAGCAAGGACAGCTGATCTGCCCCCCAATCAGTGCAGAACCACTCAGAGGAGATTGGTCAGGAATATAGAATTGCATGGAGTTCAGTTTGATGAAAAGACTCAGACCCAGATCAGAATTTCTACACAACCCAGGTGCACCAGGTCTCTGGAGAGCCAGAAGTACCCATAAGGTCAACCATTAAACCCTGAGCTGCACAAAAAGCCTTCGCTAGGCAAATAACAGCAAACCAGCAATTTAGCTCAACCACATAGCTCAAGTACTGGATCCCACAGAAAGTTCTCCATTTTAGAAGTAAGCAAAGGACAAAAAATTAGTTCCAGACCAGGTACACCACCAGCACCTCAGGGCCTGCCAGAGGACCTGAGTTATGGACAACCCCCACAACTAGGCACACTGCCAGCACCTTGGGGCCCAACTGGGGGCCTGAGGCATGGAGCCAGAGACCGGATTGCCCTTTCACAGTCAACCACACTGCGAGCACCTTGGGGCACACCCAGGGTCCTGAGGCATAGAGACAGGGACTGGAACCCCCTCCCACAACCAGGCATACTGCCAGCACTTTGGGACCTGACCAGGGGCCTGAGACATGCAGCCAGGGACCGGACCCCCTCCCACAACCAGGCACAACACCAGTGCCAAGGAGCATGCCAAAAACATCACCTCTATGTGGGTGGCCCACTACAGCCACCACAGTAACCACAGCTGCCGCAAAAGTGGCTAGCCACCATGACCACCAAGCAGATGGTCTGCCAGCCACTGGAGTACATTGACACAAGGAGAGTCACCAGCAGAGACCAAAGAAAAAAAGAGGATGTCTCTTTCCACAAAGCCCACTCCAGAGTGACAGAAGCAGCATCTGCTCTACGATAATATTGGGGGAGCTGAACACACTTCTTGGCATTGGATAGATCATCTAGGCAACAAATCAGCAGAATAAATTACTCTTTCAGAAGGAGAGAAGAAATCTAGGGTTATCTGTTGTGGGGGTGGGGAGGGAGAGGGAGATAGGGAGAGATTGGACAAGGGCATAAAGAATAAATAAACTTTCTAACAATATATATATTAGTAATATTGATTTGATTAACATATGTCAACACTGAACCCTAAAAATATGTATAATCAATTATATCAATAAAGATTTTTTTAAAAAGATAAATGAGGGCCGGCCCTGTGGCTCACTCGGGAGAGTGCAGCGCTGGTGGCACCGAAGCCGCGGGTTCGGATCCTATATAGGGATGGCCGGTGCGCTCACTGGCTGAGCGTGGTGCGGAGGACACTGAGCCAAGCAAGGGTTGCGATCCCTTTACCGGTCAGGAAAAAAAAAAAAAAAAAAAGACAAATGACAGACTGAGAGATATGTTTGTAAAATATATAGAGACAGATTACTGATATCTTTAAACTATAAACAACTTATTTAAACCAGTATGGAAACAATAAACTCAGAATAAAAATGGGCACAGAATATAAATGTGCATTTTAGAGAAGAAATACAAATTACCAATAAATATGTGAAAAGAAAAAATATATAGTTTCATTTATAGAGTGGTGTAGGATAAATTGGATATACAAATGGAAAAAAAATAGCTACTGGCACATAAGAATCAATTTTAGATAGATTGTAAATCAAATTATGAAATGTTTCTACAACAGTACACCAAAAGGCATTAACTTTAAAGGGAAAAAAATGTAATTGGACTATATTAAATCAAAAAATTCCCATTAATTGAGAGACATCATTAAGAGACTGAAAAATCTTGACAAATAGTGACAGAATATATTTGTAGTACTTTTATGCAAAAAACACACATATCTGGAATACACACATGTATATATTCTAGAATCAATAACAAGAAGGCAAACAATTCAATAGATTATCTGGACTGATTTGACAGACACTTCACAAAAGAAGATAACCAAAAGGCCAATAAACATATGAAAATGTGCACAACAGCATCAGATAAGGAAATGCCAATAAAAACATGATGAGATACCACTATATATCCACCAGAATTCCTAATATGAAAAAGACTGGAAACACCAAGCATTGGTGAGAATGTGGAACAATAGAAATTCTCACACACTAATGGTAGGAGTATAAATTAGTACAATTAGTAAAACTGTTGTGGTGATATTTATTTAAATATTGCATATAAAAAGACTATGACCCCACAGTTCTCCTCCTAGGTATGTTTCTAGTAGTAATAATTTTTCATAGTGCTGGAAACAATCCAAGTTTCCATCAGGAATAGTATGCTACATAAATTTTGATAAATACATACAGTGAAATACTGTGATCAGAATTAATGAAATGTATCTACATATGATAGTATGATCAGAAGCATAATTGATCGCATTCCATATGATACCCTTTGCATATATTCCATATCAGACAAAGTCAACCTACATTTTTAGAAGTCAGGTTAGTGGTTATTTTGCGGGTAGGAGTTGTGATTAGGTGTGGCACGAAGGAGACTCTACTCTGTTGGTTAAGTTCTATGTTTTGATCTAGATATTAACTTCACAGATGTGTTCTCTTTGTGAAAATTCATCTAGCTCTACACGTATTTGTTCATGTTTTCTTACGTATGTCATGCTTCAATAAAAATGTACTTAAATCATATGAAATATTCAATAATTTAAGGAACTTGTAATAGGAACCCATTTTTAAAATATGACTTTGTTTTAGAACGCAAAATAAGGGAAATGATGTTGATAATGAGAGAAACTATGCATGTGTAAGGACAGAAAATATATGGGAAATCTGTATCTTCTGTTCTATTTTGCTGTAAAGCTAAATCTGCTTTTTAAAAAAGTGCATTAAAAAAATTATAAATGAAGTGATAAATATTTGAATACAAGTACCCTTAATAATCATGGCTAATAATTAGTGTCATAATGTCATATGACCTCATTTACTTAGACGAAGAAGTTTCTGCAATTACAGCTTGTTCATTTTTCTTCTGTTCATTTTTCTTCCATCAATATCGATATTGATTCAATAAGGCCCTTATCTGTCCCAGCAGAGATTGTAAAGTGGGATCAACTGCTTACTACATGTTCTAGTTGTCTATTGCTGCAAATAAACCTCCCCCAAACAGCGATTTGGAGCTTTCAGTGATGCCCGAGAGCAAGGACCCTCAGTTCTCCTCTGTGTGGAGCTCCCCAGGCTTTCTCAACTCATGACGGCTGAGGTTCAAGGGTGAGCGTCGTCAGAGAGAACCTAGTGGAAAATATATCACTTTGTATGTTTTGAAAGATACAGAGTGTCATTTCTGCCTTGCTCTATTACTCAAGGCAGTCATAAAGACCTACGTGGAGAGGAGATTTAATGCCCTCTCTCGATGGCGGAAGTGGCAAGGTTTTGAAAGACCGTATGAAACAGGCTTTTTATTGTAGCTGTTTAGGGAAAATGTAATTTTTTATACATTAAAAATACATTAGATACAGTAAAATGTTTTATCCCAGATCTTTGAAGGGCCACCTCTTTTTCATAATTAAAATCCTAAAATATCCTCATTTCCCACCAACTTGAAGTGGTCTATACTGACCACTTTAGCTACTGGAGACTCCCAAGCACCCTTTATCATATTAATAGTTTTTTTTTTTTTTTTTTTGTAGTTCTTTTTAATTGTAATACCCGGTATTTATTCCCTTGTGTGGTATGTTTTCCTGTGAGAAAAACTACCATGTCTATGTTATTCACCACTATAACCTCAGTACTTAGATATTATCTATACAGAGTTGGTATCCAGTGAGCATTGTTTAAAAAAGATAACTAAATGGTCAATGAATAAAAAATAGTGCTCATCCACAAGAAGCTTGAAGCATGGTGCAAAAGGCAGCCCCATAAATAACGACTTGTAGTGTAATAGGATGAGTGCTGCAGTGTGCTTAAGAACTAGAATCCATGAGATCACAGAGAATAGTCAAAACCACTCTATCACAGAGTAGGTAGAAGAACTAGAGAATTTACACAGCAATAAATATTTGCATCTGGTCTTCAACTGTGAATTGCCCTTAAGTAGCTGAAATAGGAAAATAAGTATTTTCATTTAAAAATTATTTTCAGGGCCATTGATAAAATATAATCATGATAATTTAACCATTTCCGTTATTCTGGTTCTTAACATCATTCTACATTTATTTCAGTTTCAGCCTTTAGCAAGGTCTTTCAGTATTAATTTTGATCCAGATGTATGTGAGCACAAGGTGAGGGGTAAGACAACAATATGCTGAACTAAAACAAGTCTCGTTCATGGTGAGTATCCTCTCTACATGCTAAATCAAAGGTCAAATCAGGCTTCCTGCCTGCTGTGTAAATAAAGTTTTATTGGAACACAGCCACATCCATTCATTTACATATTGTCTATAGCTACTTTGACGCTACAACAGCAGAGCTGAGCAGTTGTGACAGAGATTAGAAGGGAGACAGAGTCTACAATATTTCCTATCTGGGCCATTAAGGAAAAGTTGCCAACCCCTGTGCTAAATGAACGATTGCATGAATTTATACTAAACATGTTCTGAGGAATTATCTCCTAGCAGAGGAAATTTTACATTTACCCAGCCATGTTGTCAAATCCAGTATCTCCTGAATATGTATCTATATATGAGGCCTGTCCTAGACACGTGATAACTATAGAATAAAAAAGCTCATAGAACCATCTCAAACTAGGCTTATAATCTCGGCATCACTGAATGTGATGGACTAACCCACTGAGTTAATACCACATATCATATCTAGCAATAATGAATTAGAATTTTTAATTATGACTCCTTACTTTCTCTTCTCATTGCTACAACTATAGACAAAAAAAAAGTATTTACAGTTAATGTTTTAAAAGAAGTAGATGACTAATACTAATGTACCTTTGCTCAAATTAAAAAATATCTAATCAAAGAGATGCACCATGAAGCACAACACTTTTAAAAAGTTATTTATATCTTCCTGATAGTGGGCACTAAGGGTATTACCTTTGCACAGATCAACTAACAATATACTGAGAAAAATATATATAGCTATGAATGTCATATAGTTCTAGGGACCCCAAACACATGGTTTCTACATAGTCAATTAATCTTCAAATAGCCCATCTCACAGCACAAACTATTAAAAGAAAAAAAAAAATCTCATGAAGGAGAATGATTTTGTAAGATCTCTATTTCAAATAAATTTAAAATCTCTTTCTCTTCTCAAGTATAAAATAACTAATGCTCAAGGGAGAGATGTCCCTAATTATTCTGCTGAAACAGGTGAAATTGGAATTTCTGTCAGGGCCTCATACAACGTTTTTATCTTCAGTAAGTCTAAGAAAAAAATGGCTATTACAAGTGATAACCACCTTTGCTATTTCTTCCAATCAAGTAACAGGTATCATATGAAAAAATTAAATTCATGTTAAAGGCAAAAACATCCATCTCATTTTGTACCTCAAAAATTAACAGAGATTAATACCTGCAAATTACACTGAGGTGCATTTTTCAAACCATGTTTGTTTTGTGTACATCCAACTAGATGAAACAGTTGTAGGTTTTAGCAAGAGCCAGTGCTGGACTGTGTGTCCATTAGCTCAATTGAGTGCCATGGTTCAATTCCCAGGGCTCTACTCAGCTCCACAGTCATTTTTCATACCACTGCCTGTAGCAATTTATTGCACCAGCAAATGAACCTTGTTCTCATCTGAGAAGCCACAGTAGGCACTTGTATTACCTATTAGTAAAACTTCAACTTTGTACTTATGTTTCACTAAGTTAATAACAAATCCTTAGATGTAGAAAATCTCTTTTTCTGCACTTCTGTAGTGATTTTACAAAAGTCTCTATGACTGTAAGCTCTTATGTGCCTAACACAGGGCCTAATGCCTAACAAATGCTAAATAAATACTTGTGATATAAATGAATAAGTTACATAAATGAAATTATCAACTTTCATTTTTGATCCATTTTGTAAACAAGGTATTCAAACAGAAGTTGCATGAACATCTGAAAGGGATTCAGTAGTGGGGTTTTGGCATTGCTCAATAGATTTACTTTTTGAATATTCATTTTTGTTTTAACATTTACTTATATATATTTATAGGGTACAATGCATCATTTTAATATATGCCTATACTTCACAATGAATTACATATAGGGTAGATAGCATAGTTTTTACCTGTTAGTCCACTCCTTCTCTTCCTCTCTTCCCCTTGGCCTCTGGTAACAATTATTCTACTCTCTATTTCTATGAGAACCACTTTTTTTTTAAGGCTCCACATATGAGTGAGATCATGCAGTATCTGTCTTTCTGTGCCTGACTTACTTCACTTAACATGATGGTTTTCAGTTCCATCCATGTTGCTGCAAATGATAGAATATAATTTATTTTTATAGCTGAGTAGTATTCCACTGTGTATATATACCACAGGTTTTTTTAATCCTCTCATCCCTTGATCAGCATTTAGGTTGATTCCATCTCATGGCTATTGTCAACAATGTTGCACTGAACATGGGAGTGTTCAGTGTGTCTCTTTTTGATATATTGATTTAATTTCCTTTGGGAAATCCCAGAGTGGGATAGCTGGATCATATAATAGATTAATTTTTAGTTCTCAGAGGAAACTCCATACTGTTTCTACAGTGTACCAATTTACATTCCCACCAACAGTGTAGGAGGGTTCCCTTTTCTCCACATCCTTGACAGTATTTGATATTTTCTGTCTTGTTACTATCCATTCTAATTGGGGTGAGATGATATCTGATTGTGGTTTTAGTTTGTATTTCTCTGATGATTAGTAATTTTGAGTATTTTTTTCATGGGCTGGTGGGCCATTTGTATGTCTTCTTTTGAGAAATGTCTTCAACAGATTGACTTTTAAAGTCTTCCAACTCTGATCCTGTATTTCAGTAAATTTTACACTCTCCAGCTTCGACTTTAAGACATTCTTGATTCCAAGAACTCTGAATTTTAAAATGGAAAATATATACATATCTGTGTTACTTATTGTTTATTGTATTAGTCTGTTTCTGTACTTTATAACCAAATACCTGGAACTGGGTAATTTATAAAGAAACAATATGTATTGCTTACAATTTTGAAGGCTGGGAAGTCCAAAGTCCAGGGAACACATGGTGAAGGTCTTGTCCTGGTGGTGACTAGAGTGATTCAGGGTATCACATGGTAAATATGGCAGAGCAGACAGAGACTAACCTCCTTCCTGGCTGTCCTCTTAAAACCTTTCAGAACCATGCTCATGACCACCATTAAACCATCAATATATTAATCCATTTGCTAGGGCACAGTCCTCACAATCTAATCACCTCTTCAAAGCCACACCTTTCAAATACCATAAAAGGATTTCCCACCCTCTTCACACTGTCAGTAAGCACAAAGCTTCATTGAGTTTGGGAGGCATTCAATCCACAGCACTTATATATATCATATGAATATATTTTCAAATATGTGAATGCTTAGCATTGTGCAGAACTAGTTAAAAAGTGTGATCTATGATAATTCTAATGTTTTTCTTAGAAATGTGTGTAATTTTTTATCTGAAATATTGGTAATATGTCAATTCCAAAATAGTTTTGATATCCTAACTTCAGGTTTTATACTAAATGAATTTTTTAAAAATAAATTTTACCTGTAGTATAATCCTTTTTCTCTTTTATTTAAAGTAGAATTACCCAAGAATATTTAATATTAAATTTGAGAGTTTTCAACTTGACTGCTAAACATTACTACAACTTTCCCACTGTACATAGACCTGTGCATTGTCTTTATTTAAAAAACAAACAAAAAAAGATTTCTAAAAATTTGGAAAAAAAATGAATCAATCCTTTTCATATACACCATACATCTTTATGTTTCATGATGTACGGAATGTAGGAGCCACTATTTTTCAATCAAATCCCCAGAAACAAATAGCCCTAACAGTTATTAAAAAGAGAAACATAGACATTATGAAAAAGAAATAGAAATTGAATATTTTTTATAGAAAGTTCTTAGATTGTTACTTTGATCACTTAGGCTTATTTTTCTATTCTGACCTTCTATTGGAATAAGATCAATTCTCCGTTGCTTCTTTATTATGATTTCTAGATTGGAAACAGTCTGTGTAAATAAAATATGAGCCATTAGTAATTAATAAGTATTTTTCTTTCTAGCATTTTAAATATTTCAGCCAAGTGATAATACATCAAGATATAATATCATCTCATATAATTCTATCTTACTTTCATGCTTGATTCAGCTTGATACTGTTTTTATAATCTCCACCCTTGGCCAACAAAGGAATAGTATTGCCTCTGTACTGAAGGATCAGAGTTCAGAGATGTTTCCACTATTTTGACTTCAGTATTCCAGTGTCCTTAATATTTAACTGAGTGCCTAACAAGTGCCAGGTGCTATTCCAGGCAGTGAGGACACAGCAATTAAAAAAAAACAAAAAAAAACCAGACCAGATTCTCCGCTCCTTGGAGCTTATATTCTGGTGTTTTGGGGCAAGATGGTGGTTGGTGGTGGTGGTAGTGCAGGTGGTGGCAAATCAGAAAATAAACACACAAACACTCTCACACACATATATCAAGTAGTGATAACTATTTTAATAAAGTTTGGTGAAGGAAATCATGGGGTGGGGGAGCTGTGATCTTAGATAGAATGGCCAAGGAAGGGCGCTCTGCAAAGATAATAATTATGTGGAGATTTTGTGGTAGATTAAATTATTGAACCTAGTTTTTCACTCCTCCACTGTATCCACATCTTTTGTCATATAACTTTGTGTAGTTTCTACCAGTAAGGGAGGAGTACACTTCCCTGCTTCTCGAATTTTTGCTCTGTTATATGACTTGCTTTGGACAATGGGATGTTAGCAGATGTGGAGATAACAAGGGCTTGAAATGTTCTTGTGTATTCCTTATGGTTAGCTGTGGTCCTTTCACCGCCAGAGCCTCAGAATGCAAATGCATGGAGCATACATGAGCTCGACTCACAGTGAGAAGCCCTGTCCTGCTGGGCCCACAGCTTGAGGCAGAGATTCTCAGCCAAACCCAGTTTTTCTGCCCTTCAGCAAATGCATACACTCATGAGTGACAATAAAATAGTGCTCTTTAAGCTTCTGAGTTTGGAAGAAGTTTGTTATCCAGCAATTACTTTTATACAGATCTGAGATAAATTAGAGAGGAGCCTGCAGATATTTAGTGAATAATGTTCCAAGCAGAATTCGCTGCAAGAACAAATGTCCTGAGGAAAAAGCATGTACTGTGTTCTTCAAGCAAGAGGACTGTGGCTGTAGTAAAGTGAGCAATGAGTAATTGTTGTTGCTTTTTGGATCATCGTCAATGTCCTCCAGTCAGACAGTCAAGAAAACATCTGAATAAGTTGGCTTCTTATTCATTGCATCAAGAAAGACTACAGACCATGTGGAAACATGGAGTATCTCAGTAGGAAGGTGAAAGAATGAAACTATTGCAGGATTTGGGCTTTGGTTAGGTGGCGGAGCGGAGGTCTAAGATTATTTCCTAGATTGGGTGCTTCTAGGAAGTAGGGACAATTCTGTAGTTGGTTTCCTCAATAAATCTTAACCTATAGCAAGAAGAGACTAGAATGAAAATAAAGATTTAATCAGTGAAGGAGTAGCAGTCACTCATTTATTTGCAGGTTAAACAATGACAATGTTTTTATCTGTGCTTAGGAAAAATTATGAATGGCCTCATTTTGTCTGATTATATCACAATCTCAGAGTAATTTTGTCTGAGGTTGTTATGGTGAGACGATTTATGTCTAATAAGAGAATAACACAGCCTAGCTGTGAGTGTCAGGCCAATTTCTAAATGTCAGGGGATGTTCACTTTCCTCTGTCTCTGTCTGTCTCTGTCTCTCATATTGTCATTGTCAAGAATAGCCCCAAAATTCCAATACCAGTCACATAGGAATGTATTTTATGAAACTCCATAAAACAATAACAGTTGTCTACTACCCCTACAAATAAATATAAAGGAATCTAGAAGTTACACCCACACACCCACACACACTCTCCCTCTCTCTCTCTATCTCTCTCTCATGAACTAAAAGATGGTTTTATCAGTTCTGTAGTTACTTAAAATATTCACATATAAAAGAAAGAGCTTAGATGACCACAAAAAAACTCACACTTCCCCATGTTCTATAAAATTTCATTAAATTAAGGTGTATGTGATCTACTCAGTTCCAGGTGCTGAGAGCTCAGTTAGTAAAGTAAGGCCCCCTCCCTCATGGAATTCAGAGTCCATGTATACATTAAAATAAATTATTTACTACTGTGTAACTGCAAGCAAGCATCAATGTTGTTTCAAAGTAAATCAATTTGCAAAGAGCATACTAAATAAAAATTGTACGTCACTCCATTTTTTTAGTTTATTTTATTAACAAAGCATCAAATATGGATTGACTTCTTCAACAACATAAACCAAAAAATTAGCCAGACAGATATTAGGAAAAATTCATCAATTTTCCAATAGCACAGTGGTCAGCAGCTGTGGGAAAAACATACACACAATCCAAAATGCAGTTTGATTTTTAAATTAAACTGAATGATCAGAATCAAACCTATTGGTAAAAATATATAAGCTGTTTTGTTTAGGTTCTACTTAAAATATGACTATCTCTCACCAGCAGATTACTCAGCAGCCATCAGGTACTTCTTTTGTTCTCTTTAACTCTTTAGAGGATACAATATTTTACCAGTCATTTTTAAGAATTCTTATGCAACATTTATCAATTCAGATTTTATTTTGCACCAATTTTAGCTAAGTATAACAAGCCTAATAAAAGCCAGGACTTGTTAAATGATTTATAATAACATGAAAATAAGTGGGTTGGGTAAAGGCAATCTCCAGTAGCTAATGCACTGGACATGGTTTCAGATTCCAAACACAGTTCTCTGTTTTAAAACCATCAGCTTCACTCTTCAGCTTTATCTAGTATAGAATATATTTAAATAAAATACCCTCCCCTCTGAATTAATACTGCTCTGAATTATATCTATTCTGCTAATAAGTCAAAGACTTAATCTGATGGTCTATGATAGGAATAATAATTAGAACTCTTGGCTTTTGAATAAAGAATAATTTGTTTTGGAAAACCCTCCACATGTCTTCCAAAAATGAAAACAATTTCTATGCATTCTTCACTTGCCAGGTTGACTTCATGATAGAGATGGTATTCCCAGAGCTTAGGAACAGAGACAGAGAAAGACAGTTTCCTGCTGTGATATAAGTCTATGGAGATATGCTAAAATCCAATGGCTGGAAGCTTCTTTAGGATTTATTGTGCCTAGAGTTTATAAAAGAAGTTTTGTGGACTAGACCCATGGTAATTGGCTAATGCATAATTCCTTCTTCCTTCCCCTCTCTCTTTCTTTTTCTTTCCTTGAAGTAATAGTCAAAAATTTCAAATTGGCTTTTTCACATAAAACTCCAGATTCTGGCTGCTTGGACTGTGTTTCTTTAGGGCTGCTGTCAGCCAAAGCAGATTGGCAGCTGCTCTTTCCAAACGGGATATATATTTGCTCATTTATGTTCCCACCTGGCTTCTCCTGGTTTTCAGTTTGTGACATTTGATTCATTCTATTACCCAGGCTCCAATGATTAAATTATTCAGGAGAGATATATGGTTTCTACACGTTCCCCACCATCATCCTTTTCCTCGGAGTCTTAAAGTTCCACAGCCTATTAAAAGGAATCTTTCTTTTGGTAATTTACATTTTCTCTGAATATGATTAACATGACTATAGCTAATACCATCCAAGGAATAATAACCTTTTTGTGTTAAAGACAGATGCACAGTCACGTAATTCCTTTTTAATGTTCCTGTGCTTCCTGTTCTCTTTCCTTTAAATGGAGGTGATAATGATTTTACCCATCCTCTCATGGGCTGTGGAGTTTAGTAGAATAAAAGTGAGTAGGAAAATTATTACTCTTCATCTAAGAAAATCATTTATTTTAATACCTTGCCTGGGAAATAGTCAAACTCGTGCTACAATGTTTTCAATCCCTGAATATTTAGCAAGGGTGTGCAGGAGATTCACTGTTTACATTTCAGTGTAGAGAATCTGTGCCATAATGTTTCTATTCTTGCTGCTATGGCTACCACGTCTAAGAGAGCTACAAATCAAAACAGGGTCAGGAAGTAGCAAAAGGGCTTTTGTGCCCAAGGAAAAATTCAAGTGATAAAAAAAGTTCCAAGCAAATGGTCAAAATGACAATCACATCGGAATCTGTGCTTAAATATTGCCAGGGCTGCTCTCTTACTTTTTATAACATACATGTAACATATTTATAATTTCTAAGTATACTTACCAAAGTTATGCATTTCTGTGTTTAGAGATCACATTGTTCTACAATTCTGATTTTAGAATTAGTGTTCCTCCAATAATTCCCATCCCCAATTTTTGATCCCTAGGGAAAAATAACTTAAACGTTATCTTTTCTTCTGGTGAGAAAGAAATCACTATGTCTCTAAATAACATATGTATGTTGCTTCTCTCTGGTTTATCCAGTTTAGTGATGCTTCTCCCAATATAGAAGATTAAAACTTAGCTCTCTTTCTTGCCCTCTCCACCTCTACCATATATACGTACACTTTATTTCTCCATTCTAATATTGCAGTTCCATCATAATTTTGTTTAAATCAAGAATGCTAAATGTGTTACAAACATTTATATTGCACCTTTTATGTGTTAGATACTTTCTAAGCACTTGACAACTATTAATTCATTTAATCCTTAAAAAAGTATTCCTTACTCCAGGAGATAGGCATCATTTTTATGCACATTTTACAGAAAGAAAACTGAAGCATAGAAAAGGCAGGAGAGAATAGACCTATAGTTACTAGAGGTAGGAAAGGGGGAGGGGGAAGGGCTAGGAAGTAATTGGGCAAGGGACACAGAGAATATATGATTCATAATGATGAGCATGCTAATAATATCAATTTGATTATCACATACTGTACACAATTACTGATAGTCAATTCTGTACCCCATAAATATGTATAATCAAAAATAAACACAAAGGGAAAAAAATGAAAGAAAAGAGGTAAATTGTGAAGTTGTAACTGTCAGTAACCTGCAGATTTGAGCTTCAGATTCAAAGAATTTGGGTCTAGAACCCATGCTTTTAACCATTATGTTATGCTGTCTCTCAATTGTCAGTGTTTATGTTATGACCAAGAAATAGCTTGTCTCAGCTAAATAATTTAATATATTAGGACATTTTTCTTGAACTTAATAATTATTTTTTCTAAATATGCAGATATCTTCTATGTTCTGCATTTGTCTGGTGATCCTTGGTGCATATTTAAGAGTGGGGGCACTAGAACACATATGAAAGAAGATGTCTGTCAACTGTCATCTTTACTGCAAATAGTCAGAATGGGTTTCTTGGAGAACCTCCAATGTCAATAACTCTAGATTATTTTTATGTATGTGTGTGGGAGGAGGGTTATAATCCCTAGTGAAGAAACGTCCAGTCTCCTTAGCTGACAGCATATTCCACTCCAGAAGACCTCTGGTCTTTTGCTGGAGAGTAGAAGAAGGACTGACAACTTTTTGCATGGATATGGACATGGGATTTGGGAGTCACATTACTTTTTAAACAGATTTTTAAATAATCCTTTTGTTTATAATTCCTACTCACCTGTTGCAGTCAATCACTAAGCCATTTGAATCTCTGCTATATAAATGAGGAAATGGCTTTCCCATTTTCAGCTTAAGATTCATTTTTGTGAAGCTACTAATTAGTCACCACTTAATTAATTTTCAATACCTGTTGTCTCATATTCTACACTATTATGGAGGATATATACCTTTGTGCATATTCATGTTTGATAAATTTAGTGAAATTTTAGGAAAAAGAAGACTTAAGTGGTATAATCACTATGCCAAATTTAATCAGGAGTTTATTTATTTTTTTTCTTCCCAAATTTGTGGGTGAATTTGACCAAAATTCAGCTCCGAATATAGGGCTTCAAGCAATATAGGAAACAATTGCTGCTTGACTACAAAAGCGATCTATGCTTTCCACTTCTGAATTCCATTGGTTGAACACAGCTCAACTTGCCATTTACGGGCAAGAAAGAGCCCATATTCACAAAGAAAATATTCTGCCTTTCAATTTTGTAAGTGGCAGCTTTAAAATTAGATTCTATTTAATTTATTTAGGATTTAGGGCCCCTCTACCACACGTTGTATGACCTTTTTCATGTATTTGACATTTTTCAGCCTCAGTTTTCTCAAGTGAAAAGGTGTTGCATAATTCTGTGAATCACATATGGATCATATAGTTCTTTTCTCCTACACGTACTGTGAAAGTTAAATAAAATAGCTAATGTGCTTATCAAACTACCCCATAAATGTACAATAATTGTTAACATTTATTATCATTTTAATTTAATTCAACTGGTTAATAAGATGTCATCAGTAAAAACAAATGATGTCCTATTTCTCTTTTTTAAAATGTATTATTCTCTTTTTGTCACAACAAAAGTAAATTTTTTGATTCAAAAAAAACATGTAGATAGGCTTGTATCTCCCTGATCCAGTTAATATTTACAGAAACACTTTAATCATGATCAAGCTTCTAGCAAACTACTTTCAATCTCTGAGAAGGATGATGAACTTTTCCTCGTCAAATTTATCTAAATGTTTGCATTAGGTTATTATAATACAAACTTGGGTTCCATAACTCAGAGTAAACGTGCAATGCAGCATTAATAGAAAAAAGTGCAATAAACTTTTGCTGTAGATTGGATGCCCCCCCCCACCTCATTGAAGCTTAAATTCCCACTGTAACTGTTGAGGGTGGGTAATTACCCATTATGGTAATTGAAAGGTAGGATCTTGAAGAGGTGATTGGGTTGTAGGACCATGCAGTAGTGAACAGATTAATAGTGATTGTCTGGAGCATGGTTCTAAGGGCTTTAAAAGGAGAGCACTTAAGGAACAGTCTCTCTCCCTCTCTGCTCTGCCATTTTCTGCCACGTGAGACCCGGGGGTCACTGTTGCCACCACCAAGACTGTCACCAGATGTATTCCCTGGACTTTGGACTTTCTGGCTTCAGAAACTGTAAGCAATAAATTTTGTTTTCTCATAAATCACCCAGTTCCAGGTATTTTATTACAAGCAACAGAAAGGACTAATACAACCTTACATGTCATTTGGCATTTAAATTATAGCATTATTTCTACATTAAGGCACAATTACCAACACTAAGATCAGATAATAGCAATGGAAAGGAAATTGCCTGAATATTTATAATATAAATTATAATGAGTTGGCAATGATGACTTTCAGAGGTGTTTTACACATTAGGATGAATTCTTTTATAGCCCTTTGTATCTTAATATGAGAACTTAAAATATTGGGAAGTTTCCTTAGCCCAAAATGCCAGAGGCAATGATGGTCTGCCCTATATTTTGAACTATGTGTTTCACATGGAATTACCAATATGAAAGTGATTCAAGAAAACAAACCACCATTGGGCAGGGCCTAGTGAGAGATATTAAGATGAAATGGATAAAGTGCTGGGGATAACTTATCTTTTCCACTTATGTGAAATCGTAGGAAAATTATTTCATGTCCCTAAGCTTCAAGTGTTTTTATCTGTAAATGGAGGGGGGGGGGGAGAGTCGGCCTACCACGTAGAACTGTTACGAGGATTAAAAGATACAGCAGTTGCAATAGGGCTTAAGTAGTGTCAGCCCCTGCATGTCACTCAGCAAATCTTTACACTCTCTTCACCAGATAGGTATCATCCAAGCAAGGCCTATTAAGATGAATAAAACACATGCATGCTTATTTATATCTCCTCCACAGGGATGTTGAAGTTTTTAAAAATTACTTGAAAGTCTTTGTATTAAATCTACTCATCAATCCTTCCATCCATTCATCCATCCACCTCGTCATCCATCCATTCATTTATTATTTACCTATAGCTATCTATTTAGCATGAAATTTGTCCTGCAGCTGTGATAAGTTATTTCACAGAAGAAATGATAATAATAATAATAACTTATTTTATTAAGTTTTCAGTATTGTTAGGACCTGTGCCAAGTATTTCATATGGATTTTTCATTTAATATTTACTACTGCTCTATGAGATATATATTATTATTTTTCTTCATTTTACAACTGAAAGACTTAATCCTTACCATGAAGATTATGTCAGTCTGGAACACAACATATCTTTACACTGATACCAGCACATAAGAATGTTAGTAATACAAAGGTGAAAGGAAACTTACTGAAATGTTCTACTAATTTAGAGAGAGGTTGCATCTATCTTGTCAAATATAAATTATTGATCTTAAGAGAATTAGAATACTTTAAAAAATCAATAGCAAAATTATGGTGACTAAAATTTAATCTTTTTGCCATAATTTAGAAGTTACTCTAAGGTTACAGAGTTTCTAAGATAATCGCTAAGAAAAGACTTAAGAAATACTTCCAGTTATTCAAATTCCAGGGTGTTTGAGTTTTATAGTCACTGAGCCTGAACTAGGACCAAAACAACTGCATATTTTAATTAGTTCAACTTATATTTCACAGAAAACAGAGTTATTCAATCCTGATACAGAATAAATCATGACTGATAATATCTAAAGTACTATTTGGGAAAGACTAGCTATGACTATGGTATATCTTATAAATGTATGTGAAAGTAACCTTATTTATCCAGATTCAATAAAATATTATTATCAAACTTCAGTGACAAAGAGGAAATAGGAGAGGCAGAAAAAATGAAAGAATGCACTTGTCTTTAAACTTAGACTTTTCTTCCAAGAAAATAATATCATGTTTTATAATTGCCAAATATACATGTCATTCAAAAGTCTTATAAGAGCTTATAAGAAGGAAAGATCAGGATAAACAGTGCTCTACAAGTAATAAGAAGACATAGGAATGGGACTACATTGGAAGGAGAGATCTGGCTAAGAAAGTAGAAATGATAGGGAGAGACATGCATGGAAAGTGGAAAGCCTAAGCAAATGCATGGGTGGAGATGATAATTGTGTTTGTTTATTCATTTATGTAATCATTCCACAAAATTACATCAAAGCCAAACTGTGTCCCAAGCCTACTCTTGTATGTTGCAGAAAGACATATAGAAACAAAAAAGACATTATCATCTCTGGTTCCAAGCTTCTTGGTTTTAAAGAGATGGTCAACATATATGTACGCAAGTAACAAAATGAATACTGTATGAGGTGGATCTAAGTGTCACAAAGAAAGATATGAGAACAAGAGGCTAGAAAATGACAAATGTGGGAGGGGGTCAGAGTGGAGGATTGGTTGAGATGAGGTGGTTAACAAAACCTGCTCTGTCAAGGAGACTGCTAAGTTGAGACCAAAAGGAAATGAGGAAGTGAGAGGAGACAAAAGTAAATATTCAAGGAAAGAGCAGTCTAGGCAAAAGGAAAAGTAAATGTGGAGACCCTCAGGTGGAAGCATATTTGGTATATTGAGAGAAACAAAAACGGGCCAGGGTGGGTGGAGCAGAGCAAGGGAGAATAGAAAGAGCAGAATGGCCTTGTGAGCTGTGACAGAGGGACTTTTTATTTATTTATTTATTTATTTATTTATTGTCCCTGAGTGACAAAGGAACAATTAGACACTTTTCTACAAAGGAATAATATGATCTGGCTTATAATTTTAGAAGAGTCACTTTGGTCACTGTGTCAAAAATAGATGGTCAGGAGATAAGTGATATGTAAATAGTGTTAAGGCAGAGTGAAGAATAAAGGCCACTTTGCCTTAAACTGACTGAATTTGAGATTGCAGACACCAACTGAAGAGTTATTGGAAGTCAAATTTTAAAGGGCTTTGGATGTCAATCTAAGTATTTTTCAACGTTGTTCTCTAGGCAGTTTATTAAAGTTAATGCTGGAACATGTAATCATGTACAAAAAAGCTGAAGAGACAACGTTGAGAAGATTACAGACGGGAGATCAGCAGGGTTCGAATGGTCAGGGAAAGTATCATGGATATAGCTTGCCACACAAGGACCCTCCAGATCTTGAATTGCATCTGACTTCTTGAGCAGCATCATTACTATCCCCCACCATACCCCCTGGTCCTTGAAGAGAAGGAAGGATGAGTCATGGCCAAGTCTGGAGCACAGCCGGCCTCACTGGTGTGAAGAGCTGCTCCACCATTAATCTTGTGGACTGGGCATGTGCAGAGAACAGATGGTTTTAAAGCCCAAGGAAAGCTGTTCTGAAGACAGCTGAAGCAAAACAACTGCAGACAAGAAAAGCAAGAGACTTATTTTTGTCATTTACTGACATTGGGTGTAACTGGCTGAGATGAGCTGTGAGATTCTGGGAAATGATGGCATCCCCAGGTCAAGTCTTGGGTACAGGATATATAGAAGAGTCTGTTTCTAACCCAAGGACTGGACAAAACCTAATCTGAGCAGGCAGAATTGTGACTGCAACTATAAATTAAATTGTCCCTGGTACTACAACCCACCTTCCTTCAGTACCCATGTCTCTTTAGGTCTCCTGTACAGAGAAAATAAAGTTTGATTTGGAAATCTTATGATATTTTATGAACTACATGGTATTCCCCATGTCACAGGTGCCAAATAATATCCCGGCTGAGCCCAGGGAAAGAGATTTTGCAATGATTACATGAGACCTAACGTTATAATACCTTTTCCCACTTTCCTTCTAACTTTATCACTCTAACCCATTAACGTGGCTCCTTCTTTATAATTAATATCAGACCTTGCATACAACAGGTCACATTGACTTCTTAACATCTCTCGATTGACAATATTTCATTTTTCTGTAATATAAAAAAATAACTGTTTTTTGTATAGACTCACAGAACATGAAAGCTAGAAGGATATTGGATATTATCATATTTGCATTCACAGGGAAGGCGGTAAGGAAAGAAATCAAAATTTAATAAGGCATCTATAACTGATGCAGCCCTTCAGTGGTAGGAGTTGTTATTCCCATTTTATATAGGGAGTAGAGAAGAATCAGAGAGATTAAATCACTTGCTTAAAGCCACACAACTAGCTTTTTAAAAAACTAGAATTTGAACAATGGTTGCATTGTCTTTAAAGTCCATACATACTCCATCCTTTCCCCTTCCTTCCTTCCTTCCTTCCTTCCCTCCCTCCCTCCTTGCCTCTTTCTTTCTTTCTTTCTTTCTTTCTTTCTTTCTTTCTTTCTTTCTTTCTTTCTTTCTTTCTTTCTTTCTTTCTTTCTTTCTTTCTTTCTTTCTTTCTTTCTTTCTTTCCATTTATTCTACCAACACTTATCAATACTCTGCTTTGTAGCAACCATGATGTTAAGCATTGGTGATACAATGATGAATATTTATGTCCTCAAGTAACACAAAATGAAGAAGGGGGATATAGAAAGTAAACTGATGACTAGAATATATTTTAATAAGGGTTTCAGTGAGAAAAGAGCAAGGTTCAATGGATAACGTTCTATCAAGAGAAACTTCCAATAGGAAAACATTTCTTCTAATACTTAAATGATGAGTAAGAGATATAAAGAGAAATAGAGTATAAGGCTGTTTCAGGAGAAGAAATGAGCTTGTGTAAAGCTCTGTACATAAGAGAAGTAACAACTGTAGAAATGCCATGATGCCCGACTAACATTCATCTTTGAAAATGAAGAATTTATTCCCCAGGCTTCTGGAAGTGTTGCCAGAAGACAGATCTCAGCTGAACCTGCCTCTGGATAGTGCCTTGACTCCAGAGAATTGCCTTGTTCAAGGTCATATCCCTTTTCTAGAGTACACTGCATCCAATGACTGATCAACTGAGAGTATAGAGAGCCAACCACCTTTCTCCAACTCAAGACAACACAGAAGGACCATCTCAGGTTTACAGCTCTCCTTGAAGTTGTCTGAAGCCCTTGTTGATGTTGCATCATAGTTCATTATTTCCCTCTGTCTAATCCTGCTTCATTTTCTCATTCCACAATATGAATCTCAAGAGTTTTCCTAAACAAAGCTCTTGTATGTTAGCCTCCATCTCAGAGTCTGCTTTCTAGAGAACAAAATTAGCAACAATAATTAAACATGACTGTTGATCTGGAAGTGGGTAAGGTAGAATATGAACAAAAGAGGAAAAGGAGTGTAAGAAATGCAGCCAGAGAAGGACAGGGTTCTAATCTTGAAGAATCATGTCCATCTTGTAACCTCTCAAAGACCTATGCCTATCAGCAGTTCACCTCTGGAAGGCGAGTGCTTTGAAATCTGAAAGAAGCCACTCCATCATCCTCAACACACATCCTCATAATGCATAGCACTTATCAAAGTTACTATTGAACAGCATAATTGTTAATTCACCCAGCTGTGAACTCATTGAATGCAGAATATGAGTATGCCTTACACACCACTAGAGCCCTCTGGGCTTAACATTGGGCATGCAGAAAGAGTATAACATAAATTTGTTGAATCACTAAATGAATGTTAGCCATCACCCAGTCAAAAGCAGCATATAATTTTGAAATGAACTCCCTCTTTACAAAGATGTGCGACTCCACTCTTCGAGATATAAAGTACATGACCCATCAAGACCATCAAAAACTAATGCTATCTTATATCTGCATTAAGGCAATCAAATTCTACTTTGCCAATGAGTATGCCCTTGTAAAATCCATTGTGTAGCTATATTTTTAATTTGTATCCTGAGAGGCACTGAATAGTTATGTTATTAAGAATTTATAAGAGCTGGAAATTGGCCTGTTGAAGATCCTGAGTTGATGAAGTGAGTCAATGTTTTGCAAGCCCATGACAGGCTATAATATTTTATTAAGACAGCTTTAAATCCTTGGTATCCAGGCCTTTTACTCAACAGAAATCATGGGGGTCTCTAATGGGAATGGTTGGTTATAAGTTCTCTGATCTTTTTAGAAGGTGGAAACCTTCTTCTGAAGGCTCCACTACATTTCTTAATTGCAGATGAGATGAACCTGAGCTTTCTTAAGAACATTTATAGGCTCTGTAGAGCCCATTATTGAAAATGTGAGTCTCCTAGAAATGTGATTGTTTAGCTACAAGCAATTCCTATAAAGCAAGTATCTCTATATCAGAAATAGACAGGTGATCATCCCAACACTGTGAGTTGATTAGAAGGAGCAAAGCTGACAAAAATGCCGAGAATGTAACCATCCTAACTCCAAAGGTGTTTCTCTCTCTATGACATTATTTATGTGTTTTTTCCGTGTATTAGAGCAGATTTATCATAATTTCTCAATTATGCTATCTATCAGCTAGATTTTCGGTTTTTCATTAAATGGATCTTTTAAAAATCAAAATCACAAAAAATTAGCAAAGTCACGGAAGATATTTTCCCATAATTTTGTATAAGAAAATTTGTGAGAATTTTGAGGCTTCCAGTCAAGGTGGCAGAATAGACAGTCTCTCCTACAAATCAACCAATTTACAACTATTAAAAAGAACGACTTTCAAGCTGGGGCTGAGATCAGGGGAAGAAGAGGAGAGACCTATGGAGTGCATGAAGGCAGGAGAAGCCACGATGAGAGGAACAAAAAGGATAGCTCCGACTGTTTCGAGACCCGGCCACTACAAGTCTGAAGCTGGTGAGTGCCTGGAGCAAGAGCTGGCAAAAGCCACAGCTGTGCTCTTCCTATGAAATTACTTGGAGGCTGCAGGGGAGAAGAGGGCTTTAGTGTTCCCCAGGACAGCAAGACCACTAACAGAGTTCCCGTGGACCCACATAGAATTGAGGAGCCATAGATAACTAAAAAAAGGAGCCACTCAGATGCTGGTGAGTCATCACAAGGGACCAGTGCATGGCCCGTCCCATGGGAAGTGTTTGTAATGTGGGTGGTGGGGGAGACAGGCCCACCAGAAGAACACTGGGGCACAGCAAGGACAGCTGATTTGTCCCCCAGAGTAGGACCACTCAGTGGGAGACTGGTCATGAGTATAGAACTGTAGGGGGAGCAGTTTGCTGAAGAGACTCAGGCTGGAGACCAGAGTTTCCACACAAACCAGGTGTACCAGAATTCACAAGACCCAGGAGTGCTTACGGGGTCAACAATTAAAAACAAAAAGTCTTTCCCAGGGAATCAGCAGCAAAGCTGTAATTTAGTTCAACCACAGAACTCAAGTACTGGTCCCCACAAGAAATTCCCCCACTTTAGAAATAACCAAAGGACAACAAATGAGTACCAGTGCAGAGTTTAAGTAGTGGGAACAACAAATAATCCAACACAGAATTGAAAGAAAAAACAAAATACCCACAGATCAGAGACAAAGTCTGATATTAACTAGTAAAGGTCTAACACCACCAAAGACACCTATAAAACCTAGTAGGACCGGAAGCCCCCTGGGCTCCCAAACCAGGGAGGAGAGAGAGCCATTGGCCTCAGCCATGCCCCTGATGACCACACCCAGCCCAGCAATGACCACCAGGCCACTGCAGGAAGCACCTGCGGCTCCCAAACCAGGGCAATGGGGGGCTGAGGGCCTCAGGCATGCCCCCCAACATCCAAAACTAGCCCAGCTATAATCACCAAGATGCCACTGGAACCCCCCTGGTCTCCTCTGCCAGAATGAGGGGGATGCCATGGGGCTCAATCAAGCCCCCATCCTTCCTTCTCCTTCCACCCTATTTCCTTTCCCCTTCCCCTCTCAGAATTCAAGAAATCTAACTTCTATCATGGTATCACTATTCTCAATAGTGAAATGATTATGTGTGTGATAAAAATCACTCCAATTTAGTGAACTATGTACTAGGTAAGCATTTACAGATATTGCCTAGTTTAATACAATAATCATAAGCAATGCAATATGATACTTTATCTGTATTTAAAGTAAATGATGAGTTAAATTAAGGTCAAAGATTCAATACACCACTGATATTTTATGAATCTTGGTCAGGAGCTCAACCTTTTTTAACTCACCAGAGACAAGACAGATGACAGAGAGATAATAAGTTGCTATGAAGGTAATAAAAGCACAATGACAGTTTTCACTGCTCAAGCTGTAAAGCTTTCCATCCTTCCCCACTCAAGGAAGGATATCAGAATAGAAGTAATTGAAAGTGACTTTCTTATGAAGATAATTTTTAATCTACTCTAATTAAATCGTTCACAAGCATGTACTTTATGAGAAGTAGCAAATTATCTTTGACACACATAAAACTGAAGATGGTATATCAGTGAGTTGCAACCCTACCATTAAGCCTCTACTCAAGTGAATACAGAGATAGAAAATATAACTACATAGAACCATTACTAAGTAGGTACATATGTGGTTGTGATTATTTGATAAGCACACTAAATATCATAGTAAGAGGTAGTATGGCTAACTTTTGATTTAATTGTGGGAAAGAGAATGAGTAACAAAATTCTAGAAGAGAAAGCTTCCTAACTTTGTAAATGCAAACAGGCCAGATAGTCCTTCTTTATGGTTTTCCTCTTTCATTCTTCTCTTCAATCCTCTTTCTTCTCTTCCATTCCTGGAGTTATTATTATAAGAAACAATTAGTCTTAAAGCCATTATTGAGGGAGAGCAGGGTTCTGGAGACTGAGCAGAAGAAGGAGGCTGCCCATTCAGGAGTTCTGCATGGCATAGGGTTTCAGAGCCCAAGTGTGTTCAGGAAATTGTTCATGCCTGGAGATTGGTTATAATGCATAGTGGGTCATTACACATTAAGGATAATGGGAGCCAGGGTTGTCACTATCAGAGAACAAAATTATAAGTATGGTAAAGATAAAAGTAGAATAAATTCTGTGGTATTGAACTGTAATTGGAGGTATCAGTATGAATTAAACACTTAGATAGATAATAGATAAATAGATAGACAGACAGATAGAAAGAAAATATGATAAAAAATGAGGTATTTAAATAGTTTGAAAGTGCCTTCACACAAAATACGGTTGGGGCTTAGAAAATGATGCCCCAAATTATAGCACTTTGACATGCTGAGCTAAAGAAGTAGCCTCAAGTTCTCTCTGACCTTCCCCAATGCCTTCATATGTCTCAATCCTCTGTCTCTCCCAAAGCACAGGATGAAGCTGTTCTCTGTAGTTCCCTTACCTATCCAGAAATTGGACCCTAAAAGAGTAATGAAAATTCCTTAAGCAGGGAAGGTTAAAACTTGTATCACAGAGAAAGAGAGTTAAAAATTAACTTCCATACTTAGAGCCCAGATGAACTTCAAACATCGTCCTATACCATTGTTTGTTCTCAGGTCTCATTTAATTTCCAAAGAGTATTGTTCACAAGATAATATCTGCCTCTTGGGCCATTCATTCCTCCTAAAAATACTTTATTCCTGCACTCCCCTTCCCTTTTCTCCCCTATAAAGAAGGGCAAAAAAGCATCTGGACCTCATTGGGCTACTGAGTAATCATTCTCCTGAGATTTCCCAGTATTGCGCATGTTAAATTATGCCTCTTTTCCTACTAATCTGTTTATTGTCAGTTAATTTTCAGAGAACCTTCAGAGGGTGGAAGAGAAACTTTCCCCTGGCCCCAATAATATATAATGTACAATTAGTGATCTTTATCATGGAAAAATCTGGCACACACCACCTTAATCATGTAATCGAAGCATATATTATCAACAATCGGACAAGCTGAATTTGTGTGTTACCTGATATGTTTCAATGCAAAAACACAACATCACTGTGTTGCTTCTCACAAAAGGGATAGACCTAATTCTAACAAGGAGAAAATATCACATAGCCTCAAATGTAGAGAAACTCTACAAAACAACTGGTCTATGATCTCCAAAAGTGACAAATTTATAAAAGCCCATAAAAGACTTAAAGGGGCTAAAGAGATTCAACCAAAGGCAATGCATGATCTTAAACTGGTTGCTGTGCCACTAAGGACATTATCGAGACACTGGCAAAATTTGAATGGGATCTAAGGATTAGGTGGTAGTAATGTGGTATTAATGCATTAGTGTTAATTTCCTGAGGTTGATGGTTTTTTAAGGTTTTACAGGAGGATGTTTTTGTTTGTAGTTGATATACACTAAAGAATGATGGGATTGTAGGGCATAATGTTGAAACTCGCTCAAATTCTTCAGGGAAAAAATGTATTATACTTGCAACTTTTCTGTATATTTGAAGTGGTTTCTAAATATATATCAATGAATAAATGAATAAATGAATAGATATCAGAGATATTGTTCCCACCAGTTAAGGATTAACAAGAACAATAAAAAGAGGACCCCCAAACGAGGTCATGTTAACCATTAAACACAAAAGAGAGAATGCTTTGCACCTGAATATTTTTCGAGGATGCAGAAAAAATATCTGAAACCTGGAAAACAAACACAAAATCATTGATTTGAAATTTAAGCCATGAAGTAAAAATTCATAAATGTTTAAATAGACATATTATTATGTCAAACCCATTAACTGCTATAGTTAATATTTATACATTTTCACTGCATTTGAAAGTGACTTGCCTGTTCACTTTCTCACAGTGAAAGATTTCCCAAGCTTGTTAAATAATTGCTAAAAAAAAATCAGTCAACCATGAATGAAATGAGTTTCTATGTGCTAAATAATTTCAAAAGTAAAATAATAAAATACTTTCAAAAGTTAGGAGCAAAAAATATATTTAATGAAGGATGGAGGTGTATTTTTATAGCTTTCAAATAAATATTAAGTGGGGTCTCCGAAATGACGTAAAAATGCTTCCCAAACACACCTGGAAGATAATTCAATACCTTTTAATCAGACAATGTGGTTCTTGATCAACAAGGAAAATTTTTACACCTGTCGTTGAAGAACCTGACAAATCTTCCCTATCGGCCATCACAATTGTCAATGACCTTTAACCCAAGATCACTAGGAACACGCCTGCAGTTGAATAAATGCATTTATTACTTATTGCATCAAGAGGGAACATACTCCATAGGGAACTGTAAGGTGTCTTAGTAATATAGGTTAGAAACAACCTGTTAAAGATTCTGGCTCTGACTGGGTAATTTTGGGGATTGTCTAAGGAAGCAGGGATTCACTCTGGATTTGGTCCATCATAAGCGGGAGCAATTCTATGATTTAATATTTCAATAAATCCGATGTATAGGAAGGGAAGACTAGCATGACAATAAAGTTTAATTTGTAAAGAAATAGCAATCCTTCATTTTAGCCAAGAGTGTGAGAGACTTAGCATTATGGGAGTTGTACAGTGATCTTGTTTTTATATCTCTTTATGATGGTCTCAGAATGACATTGTTCCACACTGGTGTTCTATGAGGTTTTTATGGTCAACTGGAGAGAAACATGGTCTAGCTGTGGGCATCAGGTGCACTCACAGTAACGTCAGGGCCTTGCTGTGAGCATGAGACAAGTTCCCAGATGTCAGTGGTTGCTTTTTCTTTTTCGTAATTCTTGGCAGGTCTCTTCTGTTTTAACAGTGAATACTTCGCAGCACAAGCTTCCAGCCTCTTTCCTTCTCACTGTTCATCTTAACCATTACTTCCACTTTTGTTGGCATTTTCTGGAAAAATTATATTGCAGAGGACAAGAGCATAGGCTTTGGAAGGGTTGGGCTGCCTCGGTTGATGATGAGGATCTGACTCCTCTTGATTTTGTAAATTTGGGCAGCTCACTTCACATGCCTAAGCTTCAGGTCCTTCACCTATATAATGAGATTAGTAACTTTATAAGATTGCTTAAGCAATACAATGTAGATAAGGTGTTTACCATGGTGTCTGACAGAGTGAATATTCAGTAAGAGCTCTTGTGATAATCACTCTTGCTAAAGATATCAACTCCTTCACTATGTGGTAAATTTATCAATGTCCTGATAAAACCCCTCATCCAACCTCAACTCAGTCATTCAACAAATATTTATTAAGTTCCTACTATTTGGGGCACTGGGACTATGGATTTGAATTCTCAAAGACCTTACTTTCTAAAGGAGATGATGAATAATAATTATAAAACAGGAACAACAAGGTTAAACAAGACTTAAAGATGTTTGTACAATAATGAAAACAAAAAAGAATGTCTATTGTGGCTACCGCAGGATGCTTGGTCAGGAAAATCCTTTACAAGAAGGCAGACATTTAAGCAGAGGTGGAGATAATTGTAAGAAACCAATTATTCAAATATCTAGGGAAGAGCCTATTAGACAGAGGGAACAACTGGTATAAAGAATTTAGGGCTACAAAGAGTTAGACCTGTTGCACAGTCCCCCCAAAATGCTGCCATCTGATCTTCTCTTGTATAACAATGGAATTTGAACTAGTTACCAAGAAACTTATGCATTGAAATTGATATCATAAAAGAGTAATAATGAGATTCTAAGGTTTTACTATTAGTTGTACAAGTCATCATTGATTTAATAACAGCTTTTCTGAAAAAAATGTTAAGTAATTTCTACAACAAATGTACATGTTCATTTAGTATACACTTCACTCAGAGAAGCATCAAAACATGAGGGGGAAAATATGTTTGAACCAATGAATTGCTACCATTTACTGAGTACTTGCTACATGCAAGTCACTGGGTAATAAGCTTTACCAGTATTATTTCATTTAATCTTCACATTGCTAATATTAAATGATTCTTCTTATTATTCTTACTGTTTAGATGAAGAAAATGAATCCAGAAAAGATAAATAATTTACCTAATGTTATACCATTGTACGTGACAAACACTCAATCCTAGCTTTGTCTGATCTGAAAGTCTTTGCCCTCAAACACTGTGTGACCAAAGCAAGTCTTTACTCTCTTTGAGCCTCAGTGTGCCATCTGTGGAATGAGTCATTTTGAATAGGCATGAAGTCTGTCCAACATTAATGTCTATTCATATTGAAAGTACACTAATTCTTAGACTATAAGCAAACATCCCTGTCTAGGAAAATTCAACAATGTTTGTTTACGACAGTAATTTGAACAAATCAGTTATTATCAAAATTTAGCAGTTTTCAAACTTGAAACTGCATCAAAATAACTTGGAGGGCTTGACTCAGTAGAACTGAATTGGGCCTGGGAATTTTCAACAAGTTACCTTTTGATGTTCATGTTGCTGCCCTGGGGACAACACTATGAAAAACACTGGTGTAAATACAGGGCAAGCAAACCAGGTGAAATAGGTATTATTAATTTTTAAAAGTGATAAATAGCATAGATATTGGCTTTGTGAATAATTTGTTTGGAATTGGGATTGGAAAATTGTTTTTGTGGATTTCGATTATTTTGTTCATTGAAACCATTTTATCGAGGTACAATTCGCAGATAAAGAGCTGTACATATTTAATATATACATTTCAGTGAGTTTGGGGATAAATATATACCCATGAAACCATCACCACTGTTAAGGCCACAAAAATCTTCTTCCAACAGTTTCCTCCTGCTCCCTTTATAATTATTATTGGTTGTTTTTGTTTTCATTCAATAAGAACATTTAACATAATATTTACCCTCTTAGCTATGCTGTGTAGTGGATCTCCTGAACTTACTTGCCTTGGATAACTGAAACTTTGTACCCTTGAAATGTCATTTCTCCATTTCCCTCATGCCCCAGACCCTGGCAACCATGATTCTGCTATCTGCTTCCATGGATTTAATGATTTTAGAGATCATGCAGTATTTGTCTTTCTCCATCTGGCTTGTTTCATTTAGCGTAACATTCTCCAGGTCCATCCATGCTGTTGCAAATAGTAGGATTTCCTTCTTTTTTAAGGCTGAATAATATTTCATTGAATATATATACCACAATTTTTTTACTCATTCATTTCTTTATGAACATTTAGTTGTTTATATATCTTACTTATTATAAGTAATGCTGTAACGAACGTGATAATGTGAGTATCTCTTTGGCATGCTGATTTCGATTCCTTTGGTTATATATGCAGAAGTAGGATTATTGGATCACATGGAAGTTTTAATTTTTCAAGAAAGCCCCATAATGTTTTTTGTAATATCTGCACCAATTTACATTCCCACCAACAACATAGAAGTGTTCCCTTTTCTCCACATCTTTGCCAACACTTATCTTTTTTTCTTTCTTTCTTTTTTTATAATAGCCATTCTAACAGGTATGAGATGATATCTTATGATTTTCATTTTCATTTCCCTGATGATTAGTGATGTTGAGCACCTATTTATATACCTGTTGGTCATTTGTATGTCTTTTTTTGGAAAAAATGTCTATTCAGTTCCTTTATTTTTAAATTGTTTATTTTATTTTAGATTTGTTGTACAATTGTTAGTTACTTGTATATTTGGACATTAACTCCTTTCAGTTATATGGTTTGTAAATATTTTCTCCCATTTTCTAAGTTTCCTTTTTATTTTGTTAATTTTGTCCTTTGTTGAGCAGAACCTTTGTAGTTTGATGTAATCCTTCTTGTTAATTTTGCTTGTGTTGTGCTATTTTGGTGACTTCTTTCTTTCCAATTTGGATGCCTTTTATTTATTTTTCTTTCTTAATTGCTAGACTTCTTGATAGAAGTCCTAATTTCTAGCTAGGACTTCCAGTACTACGTTAAATAGAAGTGGCAAGAGTGGACATCCTTACCTTGTTCCTGGTCTTAGAGAAAATGCTTTCAGACTTTCATTGTTGAATATGATGTTGGCTGTGGGCTTGTCATATAAACATTATGTTGAGATACATTCTTTTTATATTTAATTTGTTGGAAGTTTTTACCATAAAAGAATGCTGGATTTTGTTTAATGTTTTTTCTGCTTTTATTAAGATGATCATGGATTTTACACTTAATTACATTAATGTGATATATTATATTTATTGATTTGCTTATGTTGAACCATCCTTGTATCCCAGGGATAAATTCCACTTGATTATGCTGTATGGTCCTTTTAATGTGATGTTGAATTTAATTTGATGATATTTTGTCTTTTTTCAAGTTAGCCTAGCTAAAGCTTTGTCAATTTTATTTAACCTAAAAAAAATTCATAATTATGTTGCTCTTTTTTATTGTTTTTCTCATCTCGATTTTATTTATATCTGTTCTAATCTTTATTAATTACTTTAATTCCTTCCTTCTTCAAACATTAGGCTTTGTTAGTTTTTTTTTTCAATTTTTTTCCCCTAGTTCCTTGAGGCATAAATTTGGGTTGTTTATTTAATTTTTTTCTTAATGTAGCATTTATCTCTATAAACTTCCCTCTTAGAACTGCATTTGCTGTATCCTATACATTTTGGTACGTTGTGTTTCCAGTTTTGTTTGTCTTAAGATAGTTCTTTTTGACTGGTTAGGGGATCACAACCCTCAGCATGGTGTCATCTGCACCACACTCAGCCAGTGAGTGCACCAGCCATCCCCATATAGGATCCAAACCTGCAGCCTAGGTGCTACCAGCGCTGCGCTCTCCCGGGTGAGCCATGGGGCCGGCCCTCAAGATAGTATTTAATTTTCATTTTGATTTCTTCTTTGACCCATTGCTTGAACACGATCTTGTTGCTTAATTTCCACATATTTGTGAGTTTCTGATTTACCTCCTGTTATTAGTTTCTAGTTTTACCATTTGGTCAGAAAAGATACTTGATACAATTTCAATCTTCTTAAAATTAAGACTTGTTTTGTGGCCTAATATATGATCTATCCTGAAGAGTGTCCCATGTGCACTTGAGAAAAATATATTCTGCTGCTGTTGAGTGTAATGTCTTTTAGGTCCATTTGGCCTAAAGTGTAGTTCATGTGCAATGTTTCTATTCATTTTCTGTCTGTGTGATCCATCCATTGTTAAAAGTGGGATAATGACATCACTGACGGTTGTTGTATTTCTGGCCATTTCTCTCTTTAAATATGTTAATTTTTTCTTTGTACAAAGGTATTTCATAAAGTTCATTAGAAAATAGAAATGAAAATTAATGCAAATTTTTCCATTAAGTTTTTGAAGTACTCTCATATATTTAGGTACTCTAATGTTGGGAAGCATATATATTTACTATTGTTGAATATCGATACCTTTTTTGTTATATAATGACCTTATTTGTCTCTTGTTATTGGTTTTGACATATTTTATTTTAAAATATAACTAGCTATGTTTTTTTTATATAGATTTCCATTTGTATGGAATATCTTTTTTCATTCTTTCACTTTCAGCCTATATGTTTTATAGGCTGGAAGTGAGTCTCTTATAGGCAACATATAGTTGGGTCTTGACTGTTTAATCATTCAACCATTCTGTCTTCTTATTGGATAATTTAACCCACTTAGGTTCGAAGTAATTATTGGTAGGTAAGGACTTACTATTATTTCATTAATTGTTTTTTAACTTTTTTTCACTTCTTTTGTTCGTTTCTTTCTCAATTCCTGACTTTCTTTGTGATTTAATGTTTTGTAGATGTATGCTTTGATTAATTTCTCTTTTAGTGTACTTACTACAGTTTTTTTCTTTATGATTGTCATGAGACTTATATAGACATTTTTTAGTTATAACAGTGTATTTTAAGTTGGTAACAACTTAATTTATATCAAATACAAAAACTCTATACTTTTACTTCACCCTTAATGCATTATGTTATTGATGCCATAATTTTCATGTTTATATTGTGTATTTATTAATCAATTATCGTGGTTATTGTTATTTTTAATACTTTTTTTCTTTTAACTTTATAGTACAGTTAAAAGTGACTTATACACAACCATTACAGTAGTAGAGAATTGTGAATTTGACTGCATGCTTACCTTTACCAGTGTGCTTTTACCTTCATCTGTGTTCATGTTACTACTTTGGGTCATTTTGCTTCAGCTTGAAGAACTCACTTCATATTTTCCTGTTAGCCAGTTCTACTGGTGATCAACTCTGTCACCTTTTACTTGTTTGGGAAAGTCTTTATCTCTCCTTCATTTCTGAGGAACAGCTTTGCCAAATATAATAATCTCAGTAGGCATTTTATTTTTCTCTTAGTGCTTTGAATATATTATTCCACTTTCCTGGACTGCAAGGATTCTACAGAAAATCTACTCATAGTCTGATAGAGGTTCCCTTGCATATGATGAGTTGCTTTTCTCTTGCTGCTTTTGAAATTCTATCTTTGTCTTTGACTTTTGATAATTTGATTATAAAACCTCTTTATGCTCAACCTATTTGGAGCTCTTTAAACATCGTGGATCTGGATGTCCATATTAAAAACACTTCCTGTCTTATTTTCTATTTTATTTCTTTCCCTCTTACCCCCACCCCTTCTTTCTATGTTCTTCCTGAGATTTCTGTGATGTATATATTGGTTTATTTGGTGTTACACAAGTTCTGTAGGCTTTTTACACTCATTTTCATTCTTTTGTTGTTGTTGCTCCTCTGACTGGATACTTTCAAGTGATCTGTCTTTGAGTTTACTGATTCTCTCTATGCTTGACTGAGTCTGCTTTTGAAAGTCTCTGTTGAATTTTTTACACTTCAGATATTGTACTGTTTAGCTTCAGAATTTCTGTTGCTTCTTAAAAATATAATGTCTATCCTCTTATTGAACTTCTTATTTTGTTTATGTATTTTAAAATGTTGTTAGTTGTCTATTTCTGTTCTCTTGTGGCTCATTGAATTTCTTTATGAAGATTGTTTTGGATTCTTAGTCAGGCAATTTATAGATATCCATTTCTTTGGGGTAAGCCACTGAAGCTTTATTTTGTTTCTTTGATGATGTCATATCTCTTTGATTATTTATGTTCCTTGAAGCCTTGAATTGCAGTTTTGCATCTGAAAACAGCATTCCCCTACTTTAGTCTTTACTGACTGGCTTTGAATAGAAGACCTTCATCAGTCAGCCTGACTAGAGATTCTAATGGCCTTCCAGTCTTATTCTATGAATGTGTCTGCTCCACTCCTTTTGTTATTTTTGAGGTGGCTAATCTTAGCTTGTGTGCCTTCTCTCAATCCTGAAAATCCGCGGCTTGTTCTTAGAGCTTCCCATTTATTTTTCTTAGGGCAGTGCTCTGAAGCATTCAAGGTTGTGTGCCTTCTCTCAAACCAGCAGAGTCAAGCCATCTGCTAAGATCTGCACCTGCTGTTGGGAACCTGCAGGAGTTTATGTGGGCCATAAGTGGGGATGTGTGTGGTTCTGTACATGGGAGTTACATGGGTTGCTGGGGGTGTGCATTGGTTTATTGTGAGGGTCCTCAGGTGAGTCATCATGCAGAGTTTGTGGGTGGGTCTCTTGGTGGAGTTTGCAAGTGGTTTGCAGGATTTGCAGCTGGCTCTTGAGAACTGCATACCAATTTCTGTGTCTTCTTTCTCCATCTCCTTGCTCCTAGTTGGGCCAGATGTTTCACTTGTGCTTATTTCCTCAGTGTCATGAAATGAGCTAGAGTGGGACTCCTGGAAGCATTTCACAAAGTTGGGGAATCCTGGTGCTCACTTTTACCTTACTTTTCCCCATGAGAGAAATTGTAGGCTCAGGGGCCTCTCTTGTCACTGAGCTGTGACACTTTGGAGGATGAATGATGCAAATAAGGTGAAACTGCTCACTTACTTTCTTTAATGTGTCCACTGTTAGGTTTTTTGCTCCACTGGAAGACTGGAACCTAAGCTAGACTCTAGGCCTCCTGCAAAGATATTCTTGTCTGGGTATTTGCCAAAATTGGTATTTCTGCAGGTGGATGAGAACTCCTATTCCACCATTTTTCTGACATCACTTTGCAAAAACTTGTTTTTATTAAACGTTTCCAAAATATCCCATATTTTGGTGTTATTTTTAAATGTACAATGATTTTATTACATATTGACTGAACTCTAGTCTAAATTATCTGATTTTCTGTAGAAGGCTTTTCATCATGTGTTTTATATCTATACTTTAGGAGCAATATTTGTTTTTCCAGCATGGATCACATACCCATATTTAGTCTTCACCCAGCACTGAGTATTCTTTCTTTAAAATATGTAGGGTATTTTCTCCCCCAAAATGTGCAACTTCTTTACTTAAAAAATCTTTAGTGGCTTCTGACTGTCTTTCATAAGGATACAAATTCCTTAACATGGTTCATCTTATTTTGACATGATCAATCATTTTCTCACAAAGCTTTTGCTACACAGGACTTCTTTCTAATTCTTACACTTACCAAGGTCCTCTCTCTTCTTGCAGAGACATCTGCACAAATTCAGTCCTCTGGTTGGCCTATAAAGCTCCTCTCCCTTTTCTCCCATTTATTTTTGCATAGAAAGTTCCTATTGATCCCTGATGCAAGTATTTTAATGTTTCTTTCTTAGAGAATGATTTTTCTGATAGCTGCTTTTTGCCCTCAGAAGGTTAATCTAACAAAATCCTGTGCTTACTGAAAAGACTTAAAGCATCTGTAATTAAATATCTCATTGAATTATTTGTTCAATAACTTCTCCTCTAGCTCCTTAAATTCCTCAGTGACATTCAACATGTCTGCATCACTCAATGCTGAATCCCCAGTGGCTAGCACAGTGCTTGGCACATAGTAGACACAAAAATACATATTTTCTTCAAGAATAAATGAAAGAATAAGTGAGTGAATAAATCAAGGAACAAACTAAACCTTATGGGCATATGATTTTAGAAGAAAAATTACTTTTGGGCTTAATGGAAGATACAGACCTAACATTATAAATAATTTTGTTAAAATAGTGTTTGAGGATTTATAATTTACTGATTTAGTTTGATTAAATTTTGGGATAAAATCTACTTTTTGAGCTCTTGAGATAAGACATAAGAACTATAGACATAAGAACTATGTCTATACACATTTGTTCTATAAATGAAAACATTCTTCAATCCTCTGCCCAGAGCAAGGTGATATAACAAAGGTATGTTCTCTATCTGGAGCCAGGCTGCTGCATCTATAACGACTCCCTTATTAAAATGCTATCTCTTCATGGATCACAAAGAGATGACTCAGAACATTTGAGGATCTGAAAGCTTCAAATATGACTTTCAAATTCCTTCTTCCTGTCAGAATGCAGTAGAACTAGTGATAACGTAGAATGGTTCCTTTTTTAAAAGACCTCTCCTAACTCCTTTTGTGCATCAAGAGGTGGAGACAAAGAATAATAAAAATGCCTATTTGCATAAACATGTACATATGTGTTCCTTGTTATTTGAGAGAAAAAAATATCTTAGAGAATATGGAGAGGTCAGTGACGTGGGCAGTGTTGCCTGGACATAGCTAATCTAATTTTCTAGTAAATCTTGGCATCTATAGCTTTCTGACAGAATTCACAATATTATTTTTCTAAGAGATTAGTTGGATGCCACTGAACACTGCTTATTTGCATATACTGAATAAAATGAACACAGTGTGAAAGGTCTCTGGATACAACTGATTATAAAAAAGTCTAAGAGATGCTTGTTAAGAGGTGAAAATCAAACACTAGTGGGTGGTATTGGCATATCATATTGCTTGAAAGGGCAAAATCTGCTTCTCTTTGGGAAATTGGCTGAGACAGTTACCTTGATCTCATCAGAATTAATGAAGTGCCAAACCTTTGAATCTGCCCATTGTTTGAGTCTTTCTCAACGTCTAGGTTTCAACTTAAATAATTTGAGTTAAAAGCTCTGTTTTCTACTTTAGCACACTCTGCTTTCTTCAAAATCTTAGCCTGATTTCATAGCAAAAATGACTTGCCCAAAGAGAACATTATTTTTTTACTTTATTTTATTTAAGAAAATTTTTTATTGGTTATGAATATTCATGAAAGACAAAGCTGATTGTCACCTGTCGTGCTCAAGATGTGAAGGTCAGATTCATTCTGGCAGCATGCTCACTACCACTAATTTTGTTTGTACCCCATGTCCCCCACCCAATTATCCTCAACCTCCCTCCCCCTCCCTCTCCCCCACCCCATTCTGCTTTGTACCCCAAGGTATGTTCTCTCCCTTTGTGGTCTTTCTTTCCTTCCTTCTTTCTCTCTTAGCTCCCACTTATGAGTGAGTACATGTGGTATTTATCCCTCTGTGCTTTGCTTATTCCATTCGACATAAGTTTCTCCAAGCTCATCCATGTTGTTGCAAATGGGAGAATTTCATTCTTTTTTATGGCAGAGTAATGTTCCATGGTGTATATATACCACAGTTTCCTTATACAATCATCCTTTAATGGATATTTAGGTTGGTTCCATGTCTTGGCTATAGTAAATAGGGCTTCAATGAACATGGGAGTGAAGGTATCCTTTTGACATGATGATTTCCATTCCTCTGGGTATACACCCAGAAGTGGGATGCCTGGATCATATGGAAGATCTATCTGTAGTTGTTTCAGAAACCTCCACACAGTTTTCCATAGTGGTTTTACTAATTCACAGTCCCAGCAACAGTGCAGGAGAGTTCCCTTATATATTGATCACCATATCTGTTTCAACTAAGTTCCCTCTTCAGCATTTCTTGCTATTTTTCTGTCTCCACTACCTGTATTTTCCTTATGGTGTCTGTCACAATTTGTTTATTATTTATTTATTTAAAATATTTAATGATAATCTTTAAGTATCATATGGATAGAAACAATGTTCATTTTTTTCTCACCTCCGTTTTTACGGTTTCTAGAAGAGTATCAAACATAGGGAGCTCAAAAAATATTGAATAAATGATTATCTAATTGAATTATTTATGTGTTTATTCAAGAATGTTGAGCACTTACTGTCTGATGACTAAATAAACTTTTAAAAATCATTATTCTTATTAAACAGAAAACTAAGGCTTAAAAAAAGTACATGACTTGCCCACATTCTTTCAGCTAGTTAGAAACAGTGGTAGGATTTAAACCCAGGACTTTTTATTTCACATCACTATTCTAAAAGTATTTTGCTTACTGCATATAGATCATGCCATTTACTTAACTGGGTAACAGTGGAAGAATGCCAGATTTGCATGATCAAATGGGAAAGACAAGGAGAGATGTGTGCATGGTGAGTTTGGGAGAGAGCTTGGAGAAGAAATCTGGATATATTAATGTAGAGGTATTCAACAGGAGGTGATGAAAGATGAAAAGCTTGCCTAAGGACAGAATAATGAAAGTATATGTCTTAAGAAACCCTAGTATCTAAAATCCAGATGTGGCAGAAAGAAAAATACTCATAAGTGGGAGCTAAGAAACAAAGAAAGTAAGATCATAAGAAAATGTTGAACATTCAGAAGGAGAGAACAGACCTATAGTTACTAGAGGTGGGAAAGAGGGAGTGGGAGCATGGATAGGAAGTAATTGGTTAAAGGAAACAAAAAGTAATCATGATGAACATGGTAATACTATTGATTCAATCATCACATACTGTTCACAAATGCTGATAGTCAACTCTGTACCCCATACATATGTATAAATAAAAATAATAGTAATAAAAGAGTTAGCATGCAACAATAACAAAAAATATTCTATGTTCACTGATTTACTCAGTTATTCATTCACTCATTCATTTATTAAACAATTTATGAAGATTTTTCTATTAAAAAAAATCACAGGTGGATCCAGGAAAAGAGATTTAAAGAATAAACAGAAAGGCAGGAAAGTGAACATGAAACGATAGAACTGTGAAGGCAGAGGAAAGAGTTTTTCAAGAAGGTGAGAATTTTCTACTGCATTGAAGTCTTAAGAGGTCAAGAAAATGAGAATTGAAAAGTGATGTGGAGATTTTTCAATGATCTTGGTAAGGTCCATTGTGGCTTATTGACAGGAGATAACATGAATAACTTTATGCCAACAAATTTGAAAAACTGGAGGAAACAGATAAATTTCTGGACACAAAAATTATCAAGACTGAACCAAGAAGAAATAGAAAACCTGAACAGATCAATAGGGGGCAGTGAGATTGAAGCAGTAATCATCAGTCTACCAACAAGAAAATGCCCAGGACCAGACAGTTTCACTGCTGAATTCTACCAAAACTTTAAAGAGAAATGAATGCCAATTAATTTCAAACTATTCCAAAAAGTTGAAACAGAGGCCACTCTCCCAAACTCATTCTATGAGTTCAGCATCACATTGATACCAAAACCAGACAAAGATACAACAAAAAAAGAAAACTATAGGGCAGTATCCTTGATGAACATAGATGCAAAAATCTTCAATATAATATTAGCAAACAAAATACAACAGCACATCGAAAAGATTATACATCGTGATCATGTGGGCTTCATCCCAGGGACACAAGGACGGTTCAACATATGAAAATCAATAAATGTATACACCACAACAACAAAATCAAGGGAAAAAAACCCACTTATGATCATCTCAATAGACGCAGAAAAAGCATTTGACAAAATTCAACATCCCTTCATGAAAAAGACTCAACAAATTAGGTATAGAAAGAAAGAAAGTATCTCAACACAATAAAAGATATAAAATCCAGAGTGCAAATGGAACAATTGGCTTTAGACATGAGGAAATATACTTTCCTTTTTATAGAAAGAAAAATTAAGGGAACGTACCAGATACATTTCCAATAATTTGTAAGTATAGCAGCAGAAAGAAAAGAAAATCATGTCTGATGACTTCTATTTTTTCTGTGTAAAATAATATGTGATATTCTGAGAGTGATAGTGTATTATTAGTTAGTGATTAATGAGTAACAAACAATCTCAAATATGAGGGGTTTAAAATGGCAACCATTTATTATATCTCATGAGTCTATGAATGTCTAGGTAGTTCAGTTGATTGGCACTGGGTTTCATTGATTTCAACTGAGCTTTGTTATGTGTCTGAAGTCAGCTGCCAGGTCAGCTGTGGGCTGAATGATGTAGACTGATTTTAGCTGAGACAACTCACGTCTCCATCATGTTGCTTCTCATCCTACAGCAGGTTCGTCCAGGCTTATTCTAATAGTGGTAGCAGTATTCCAGGAGAGGAAACTGTTACAGACTGAACATTTGTGTCACCCCTAAATGCATATATTGAAGCTTTAACCATCAATATGACTGGTTTTTGGAGATAGAGTTTTTATGGAAGTAATTAACATTAAATAAGGTCATAATGGCAGGACCCTGACCTGACTGGATTGGTGTCCTTATAAGAAGAAATACTACATAGTTCTCTTTTTCTCTCTTTCTCTGCAATGTGAGAGCATGGTAAGAAGGGGGTATCTGAAATCCAGGAAGAGGACCCTTATCAAAAACCCAACTGTACTGGCACCCTGATCATGGACTTCCAGCCTCCACAACTGAGAAAAAATAAACTTCTGTTGTTTAAGCCACCCAGTCTATGTTATTTTGTTTTGGCAGCCAGAGGATATGAATACAGAAACAAACAAACAAAATCTGAAAACGTCCTTTTTCAAGGGTCTGCTTGCACAAAATATGCTACAAACCCACCAGCAAAAGCAAGTCTATCTTCATATACAGTCACATTGGAAGTTAGGCTTCAACATAGGATTTGGGGGGTGGGGACAATTCTGTCCATTGCACCAAGGTATAAGAAAGAGAAGACATTGCTTATTTGTATGTTTATCAAGAATCCTGTCAAATGATGACAAACTGAAAATGGAAAATAGTTGGAAAGTAAGAAAGGAATGGAGAGGGATATGGAAAGTAAGAAATAAAGGTTCCACTAGATTGGAGGAGCAATTGCTTACAATAGCAGTGGTAGAGCAATCAAGTTGAAAAAACCTAAAGTAGGCTATTAGAATTAATTATTTGGGATGTAGAATGGTTTTAGAAATGCACATTTCAGAGTATATTCATGGACATGGACCATGGAGGAGGTTGAGCAAATATCATTGGAGAGAAAGGGGTAAGGGAACTGACAGATAAGTGTGTTGTGAAGGTTGTTCATATGTGTTGGTGTCATCCAACTTAATGCCAGGGACTCAGTGCGAGAAAGCCCATTGGGATCAGCAGTGTCTTTAATAAATAAAAGAACTGGTCAGAGAGACGTGGATGATATGACTAGAATATTTTCCTTCCTTTAATGTTTCTGTATGATCACTGGTGAGAAGCATATACTGGGCCTTAAAAGAATGTATGTATATAAATAACTACCTTGCAGTTTGCAATGTACAGGTCCCTGAGTAAGATGTGTACATTGCAGCAAAGACAATGCAGATCAGTTAGGTATGGTTGTTCCTAATTTTTCTCTGAGTAAATATTTGGTTTTTAGAAGCACTCAAAGAAATGAGATTCATCAGCTCTTACCTTCAAGTTTAAAAGCTGCATTTAGATAATCAGCCAAAGGAAAATGAGGTTGTGCAACTTGCTATTGTGTTTTTTTTTCTTGTCTTTTAGCTGACAGATGGCCATTGAATTTCTCATTCCTTCCACCCTTCTGCTTTGCTAAGTCAATCTTCTATTCTCACATCCCTGAGATCTGGAGGGATTCAGGTGTCTGAGTTATTTTTTCTGTGTATTTTTATAGCATCTCTCACTGTTTTCTTTTGAAGAAGGTTAACAATCTTCAAGAAAGATGTGCTCAGTTTTCTCCCCTGCTGGAAAATGCGAAATACAAGAGAAACAAAGAATAATAGTAAAATTCGCAGGACAGATCTTACTCTCCACGCACTCTACTTTTATTTACATTATTTTCAGTTGAAAATAATAGGATTTACTTTTAAGAGATACGGCTTCTGATGGAGCTCTCAAAATATTCCACCTTACTTTATTTCATTCTCTACAGTTGCATATAGAAGAAACGTGGACAGAGGCTGTGAGTACGATATACAGTTTCTCCTCTACTTAGGAAGCATTTCCAATATCTCCTAGGCAGAGATCGATATACTTCCTCCCCATTAATATAATAACTATCACTAGGACCTCTATAATAGCAATTTAGTCATAGATCCATACGTGTATTCTCTACTAGATTATGAGCTCTTTGTGGGCAAGGTGCTTATCTTCTTAATCTTGAAATGATTCACACTTAGCACAGAGTTCGGCAACTAATAATAGGTAGTATTTACTGAACAGTATCATGTGCCAAGAACTAGCTAAATACTTTAGTATTATTCATTTGTCTAACTCTCTTAAAAACTAATATCATAGGAGAAACTGTTAGCTGAATAGAGGTTATGGGAGAGAATTCTAGGCAGAGGGCTTGTGTGTGAAGCCTGAGTCAGGAGAAAGTTTGGCACCCTTGAGGATATTAAGAGTCCAGTATACATTACGCTGAAGACAGAGATCAAGTGATGGGGAAGAACCCAAACAGCAGTGAGGAGTCAGATTGCAGAAGATCTCATAAGTCACTTTAGGATTTGGAATTTTATACTAAGCAGAATGAAAAGCCATTTAGAGTTTCAGGAAATAATTACAGAATAAATGTTGAATGAATAACTGAAGCCAATGTTGATAATATTTACATATTCTTTGAGGTGTATCACAAGAGATTTCAGTATCTATAGGCTAATGTTGGTTTTTAAACACATTTCTACCCAGCCCTCTTAAAATAAGACACGTTTTATTGTGTGGCCCTTATATACTATGATATGATAAAGACTGAAGAAAATTATAAAGGAAAGTGTTCAAGGCTATTTTGAAGATAGATCCCCTCCTGCTTTTCTCTGATTTTCTGCTGAGATGCAGCAGAAAAGGCCAACCCATACGGAACTGAGATGAGAAGGGGGCTGATGTGGTGCATTCAGGTCAACTTCCTAAAGCAGAGAAAGAAAAGAATGGGGCAGGACTGAACGACAGTGAGGACTTAAGAGCAAGTGGCTTTTTAAATTTATGCTCTAGGTGCCTTTCCAGCTTCATCCTTGTTCTGTCTCTGGAATTGAGACTGAGCCTGATTTTTATATACTTGTAGTCAGAAATATCCCCACTAATGGAAAATATTCAGCACACCTGGGTAGTTTACAGTTGTGTGTCTTCAGGTAGGTTGCTCTGTCTTTTCTAAACCTTATTGTCCTGTCTATAAAATGCAGTTGTCCTGAAGGTTCACGTGGAAACATTTAGATAAAATGTGTAGCACACCACCATTGCAATGCCTAGAAAATAGTAGAGTGTGATTATTATGTTGGTGATAGATTGGATTTAGATTAAGTTTGTACACAGCCTTGCTTATGTCTTTGTCTTCCTTGAAACTTGATGTCTTTCCAAGGATTGAGGGTCATAGTGAGGATAAGTCACCAATGCACGAGGTGAGAAAAGATGCACTGGGATTGGAGGGTTGTGAGTGTTCATAAATATTATTTGGGAATATAACCTGTCCAGTTTCAGTAAGTATGTACTGAGGCAGTGATCTAGTTATTCCGAGTGATTCGAAGAATATGAACATATTCTCTGCTCACTTAGAGTTTTATAGGCAAATTATAAATGTCAGAAAAATTATCTTTGATGTATTAATGAGAGGTAAAGCTATGTCTCAGAATTTATTTAAATTCTCCTTTGAAGTTCCCTCACAGAGCCTAAACAAGCAGTTTTAAAGCAGAAAATGGCTCATGTCAGCCTGTACCAAAGTCAGAGTCAGGATTTGTAACATTTTTCAAATGAATAGGAGAATTTGGGGATATATTAATGCATAATATACGATGTAGCCTATAAAACATTTTTGAAAAGAAATTAAAGACTGTAGTATAATATACATAAGAATTCCTTAATAATGTGTCATAATGCTTTGGCATCAAAGAAAAATCCACGATACTCAAATAAGTTAGCTAAGAGTGCAGAGCTGGTGGAGAACGGATTCTGTTACCATGGCAACCTGATTTGAGATTCATAAGGTGTGTCTTAACCTAGGCTCCTGTCTCGGGAATGAATACAAGCAAATAATTAGATAACTAAATTGCTGAGACAGCATGTGAGAAGTACAAGTATATTTAAGGAAAAATATCTACCAAATCTAACTCACCATCCATTGATGATCAATTAGAATAATGCCAGACTGCACTGAGCAGTGATTTCTATCTCAGACTGTTCTATGTGAGAGCTTGGGTCCTTCCCTTTCATGTAGATCTATAATATTCTTTTTTGAGATTGTTATTGACATTTAAAATATGACAATACTGAGAGTTTCCTTATCTGTAAAATGAAAGGGTTGGAATAGGTAATGTTTCAGCATCGTAATTAGTGAGGCTAATAAGGTGGATGCTCTTGATTTGGGATTCTAGCAATGGTTTGAAGAGGCCTTTTTTTATTCTTCCTTAATAGGCTTAAAGTATTCTCCTCAGTTACTTGGCATGTGTTTAGGCATGAGATAATTCGGGGCAAGTGTGAAAACCTGCTCAAATTAGCTTAAGCTTAAAAAAACAAAACAAAGCAAAACAAAACAAAAAGACACTTATTGGAAAAATAGGATGAGTAATCAGAAGAATACAAGTATTAGTACATGGATTTCAAGGCCAGGAAATTCCGCCATATCTTAATAATGGCTGGGATTAGAATTGGAAAGTTATAGGCAACTTTGCAGCTTCTCTCTCTCTCTCATCATCATCATCGCCATCATCATCATCATCCATTTCTCTCTATATTTGCTTCATTCTCTTTGCTCTGGAGCTGCTCTGGCCCAATGTGGCTGTTCTATACTCAGATCTACATTATACTGCAGTTCAGGTTCTCAGTGGGTATTCCTTAGGACAACGATTTTCAAAATATTTCCTTGAGGGATCCAAAGCTTTGGATTCCTTGTGCCATATTAGACATCCACAGATAAAAGGAGTTCAATGATCAGCTCCCCTTGATGCCAGCATTCCTGGACTCCAGGCATCAGCAGAACACTCCAAGAACTCTTCAGGTCCCATGCTGCAACCATGGCCTGCATGCAGTCACTCACCTCTGCCTAAAACATTGCTATTGCTCCTGCCTGAGGTCTCTGCTTATATGCTCAAAATAGAACAGCCTGTAGTCAATGCTCAAAATAGAACAGCCTGTAGTCAATCAACTCTGTTGACAGTATCTGCAGACCATGCCAGGGACTCCCTAAGCAGACACTGAGATGTGAATATGATCTCCCAGGACTCCACTGTGATCAAAACAGAAGAATACATAGTAAACTCACCACACTTCAGCACCCCACATTAAGAAAATTATTAACACACATTATACTAAAGAGTTATAACTCTATTAGTGAGCTATTGTTGACGCATGTAGTTGTGCTTAATGAAAATGATGATAAAAAAATAAACAATCAACTTTTCAAAACAACTCGATCACGTCGAATGCTCTTGATTACTTATTATCAGAGCTTTTTTTGTGTGTGGGGTTCTCACAGAAATGAAACTTCCCCCAATGAACTCAAATGTCTATGGCACAGAAGAGGGTAATTCACTGGAGAGTTGCTAGAAGGCAATGTGTCCTACAGGGCTGTAGTATGAGGCTGTTCCTTTTCTTCTGTCATCCAGGCCTCATGTGAGTGCTTCTAATTGACAGATATTAAACCAGAGCCCTGTTGGCCAGTACATCTGAACCACAGGCCCATGCAACTTATTCATGCCATGCAGACAGGATCAAACCCCATTTTTTTTTTAGTTAAGAATTTATTTTTTATTTTTTTTATTTTACATTTGAAACAATTGATTGTACGTATGGGGTTACAGAGTTGACTATCAGTATTTATGTACAATATGTGATGATCAAATCAGTATTATTAGCATATTCATGATTACAAACCATAATCATTCTTTGTGTCCATTACCCAATTTCTCCCTAACCCCCTTCCCACTCCCCCTTTCCCACCTTTAGTGACCATAGATCTGTTCCCTCCTTCTGAAAGTTCAATGTATTATTGTTCTTGTTCACTTGCTCTCTCTCTCTCTCTCTCTCTCTCTCTCTCAAGATACCACTTCAAATAGAGGATAAAGTGCTGCGGTGAATTTCCACCTTTTGGAGTATCATTATGACAGGCAGCTCAGGTTGCATAGTCACATGATATTCCACAGTTAGAAGCTCACAATACTAAAATCCAGTGGCAAGCCAGAAGCGGTTTTGCAGTAGAGGTTTACGGGAGAGGTCGTGACTTTGCGTCAGTGCCTGGGTCTGCACTGTGTTTTCTTTTGTAATTTACCAGACAGTCTATAGAGCATCCACAATCTCCACTAACATTTTCACCATCATTATATTTACTGGGTCATACAGGGAAAGAGGAAGAGCAACTTATTCTGCAGACTAGACCAGCTGCAGGGCTTTTGGTAAAAAAAAATAAACATTTGAAGAATCACAAGACAATATGATCAGTAATTAATGTTATCCCAATAAATTTGAAAATTTTAACCAAATCCCAAATTTCCTAGGAAATTTTGTTATTTACTAAAACTTATTTTAGAAAAAGTGAACAACCGAAGTAGACCAAGTTATCATTAAAGCAATGGAATGATTTGTTTAAAATTTTTTTGTCAATTTAAAAATCAACCTATGCTCAGAGGTTTTATAGGTAAGTTTTACCAAACTTAAGAATAGACTATGTTCATCTTTTTAAAAATTGTCTTTTTAAAAAAAATATGCAAAGCAAACATATTCTAGCTTATTCTTGGAATGATGTCTTTATATATAAACTAGACAAGCATGGTATGAAAAAGAAATTATAGGGCAATTTCACTTAACATACTGTGAAACACATAAACACTAGTAAACAGAATTCATTCAGCAATGTGTTAAATGTAAACTGGTTAGGTACTGACAAAATATTCTTCATGTGGCAAACTACAGGGCATCCCTGAAATCTGTTCTGTTTCTTCTATTGGCTTGCATTTTTAGCTGGGAAGATAGCAATCTGGATAGGAACTGCATTTCCCTGTTCTCGCAATGAAGTGTGGCCAGGTGTTTTTCCATGGCATATGAACAAACATGATTGGGCCAGAGTGTTTAGATAATGTATCCATTCTTCATCTGAACATATCAAAGACCCAGCTGGACTGAGCAGATGAGGACAAAGCCTTAGGGGATGGTAAAAGCAAAGTTGACAAAAAAAACCCCAAAGTCCCCAATTGACTAAACAGAGCAGATCTTTTTGCCAGTTGACGGCTTAACTTGGATTTTTCTGTAATGAAGGAAAATTATTTATTGTAGTGAATAAATGCACACACACATATGTATTCTCTTGTATTCACTACAATAAATTTTAAATCATTTAACTCCTTACATATTTTTTAGTTCTCACTAAGATTTTTTTATCACAAGTTTAATAGTTTCAAAATATATTTTCTGGTTTATTGTTTATAGTATATTGGCTTTTAATATTGTTTTTAATTACAATTTTGGATCTGCCTATTTCATTTGCGATGGTTAATTTTATGTGTCAACTTGAATGGGTCTCCCGTGCCCAAGTTAAACATTGTTTGTAAGTTTGTTTCTGAAAGTGCTTCTGGATGAGATTAGCATTTGAACCTGTGAACTCAGTAAAGCAGTTTGTCCTGCTCAGTGTGGTCAGGCATTATCCAATCCACTGAAGGACTGAGTAGAACAAAAAGCAGAGGAAGAAGAAATTCACCCTTTTTTTTTTTTTGTCCTGCTTGGCAGCTTGAGCTGGGACATTTTATTTCATCTTCTCCTGCCCTCAGACTGAGACACTACTGGGTTTCCTGGGTCTCCAGGTGCAGATGGCAATTGGTGGGACTTCTTAGCTCACATTATTGCATGAGCCAAACACACACACACACACACACACACACACACACACACACACAATTATAAATATTATTATAATTATATATAATTATAAAAATAGAATTAAAAGATAATACAAATCTTTCCATGAATTTTTTGAAGTACCCTGTACGTGTGTGTATACACACAGTCATGAGCCACATAACAATGTTTCAGTCAACAATGAACCACATATGGTTCCTTAAGATTATAATGGTTATACCACCATGGCATAGGTATGTAGTAGGCTATGACATCTAGGTTTGTGTAAGTACACTCTATGATGTTGGCACAAACAACAAAATCACATAAAGATGCATTGCTAAGAATGAATCCTTGTCAGAAATGAATGCATGACTGTGTTGTTATTTTTTGGTATATGTCACTCTTGGAATCTCTGGATCACCTCTTCCATGAGGCTGCTCTCCAGTCAATGAGATTTCTGAAGCTTGGAAAAAGACATCAAATCTAACACTTTGAATCAAAGTATCTGCCAGTTATCCGGTCTTAGAGGCAAATCTGTTTTGCCTTCCTGATTCTTGTGTATTTGAGATGAACTATCATAGAACTGCGAGAAAAAAAATGGTAAGAAGTGGTGAGAGAAAAAAGGGAAGGATTCTGTGAGGTTAATCCACATAATCAAGAGTGGAGGGTGGAAAAGGGATGCTTGTTTGGTTGCTCAGTTTGCCTTTTGGAGGGTGAGTGATGGCAGTAGGAAATGAAAGGAACAGGAAATGTTGAATATAACAGAGTTAGAAAGAAAAAAAATGGAAGACTTGAAAAATATTACTGGGAGTTATGAACTTGATTTCCTTTTATGTGCATTGAGAGCTAAGAAAAAGGCTGAAGTTCCCTTTTTTATTGCTTTCTTTTTTATTGTTTGGACTAGAGTAGTGTTTTCAAAAGAATGTTCTAGAGGCCAGATATATGAAGATCACCTGGAGAGTTTTAAACCTAATGTGGCCCCACCTCCAGAGTTATGAATTAGGTTTGGAGCTGCGTCTATAGCATCTTTATAAAAAATAAATACCCTATGTGTTTCCAGCGCATGTGATCCACAGACCATATTATTTGAAACACTAATTGGGTCCAGAAGTCAGTTGTCAGATTGAGCAAGTTGTACCCTAAGGATCTACACACATAGGCTTTCCAGGGTTTATACGGGCATGAATAATTTTAAAGAAATCCATTTCCAGAAACTCAAATTCTAAGTGTAGACTTTCCTAAGAGTGATCTAGCTGAAAAAGTCCATCATGTAGCCAGTTTCCATAACCACCTCCCATCTAAAAATTGCACGTTTCCCACTTTCTAAAGGAGGAATAGCATTTCTCCTGCCTGTAATGAATCCTGCCAAGTCCCACTGCCCTTCGGTATAAATCATCCAGGCACTGAACGTAGGGACAATTCCAGAGTTCATAGTTGCTGGGAAAGAGACCCAAGAGAACAAATAGAATCTCAGTAAGTGAATGAGAAAAATCATGGGAAGGTTCCTGCCTTTAGCTATCTCTGTCTCTCCATCTGACTATCTACCTGCATACCCATCCATCCATCTACCCATCAGTACTAATCAGGATTCTCTGCAGAAATAGAACCAATAGATTATACACAATCAGGCATTGCTTAACAACCATGATATGTTCTGAGAAATGCATCCTTAGGTGATTTCATCGTTGTGTGAACATCTTAGAGTGCACTTACACAAACCAAGATGATATAGCCTACTATACACCCAGACTATATGGTATAGCCTATTGCTCCTAGACTACAATCCTGTATAGCATGTTACTGTATGGAATACTGTAGGCAACTGTAACACAAGTGTATCTGAACATATCCAAACATAGAAAAGGTACAGTAAAAATACATTATTATAATCTTACAGGACCACCATTGTGTATGCAGCCTGTAATTGACCAAAACATCATTATGCAGTTCATGACTGTATATAATAAGTCAAAGTTTCACGATATCTTTTTTACTGCCCACCATACACACACAACACTTTGAACTTGGAAAAGAGAGGTTTTTGTTGCTCAAGCCACAAGGCTTGGATTTTCTTCATTTTTATCACAGCAAATTAATGTGCAGAGAGAAATAATTAAAGGAACCTAAGTTCAGAAAACTAGATTCATTTATATCTGAATTGGTAGAGCTATCTTCTAAAGAACAAAACAAATATGGAAAGTATGGCAAGCTGAGTTCTCTGGAAATGCATGACGAGAGGCAGCATGAGCTGCAAGTGGTTTATTAGGGTCAGAAGTGGTGAAAGAAAGAGAAAAAAGCAAGACTGTGTAAAGGGAGAAATTCGATTCCCATGGAGGCCTGACAAAGCAATGGACAAAGCTGCTGGGATGTCTGAGTGTACATAGATGGACAGAGTTGCTCCACTTTGGCTGAAATGACTGAGCCTTTATATTCCCTCTCTCTTACATTGACCTCTCTCAGTCACCAAATGTGGGCTTCCCTGGGAAAGACATGGCTTGGGAAGAGGTTGCTCCCTGCAGCTAAGGCAGCCCCTCTGAATGAACTGACAGGTGCACACTGCCACTGACCACACTCCCTTCAACTTGGGAAAAAATCCTGCCGTGAAGGGAGATCGGGGTGCATTTACAAGTCTGTCTTGGAAACAAACAGTGAAGTGAAGGAAAGGAAAGAAGGGAAAAAGTAGAAGTGCTTTAGAAAATAAAGGAATAGAAAGAGTTTTGAAAAGGGGGATGAGATATGGAAAAATGCTGAAATGCCTCTGACTCTGGTGAGACAGATGGCAAAACAAAACATTAGGGTACTCTGTACTTTATCCACTTGAATCTCCTATCAGCATTTTAAAAAGAGAATTGTTATGTACTGAATATATGTGTTTTCCCAAAAACTCCTAAGTAGAAATACTGTCCCCCTCCCTCACATAACGATGGTTATAGGAATTAGAGCCTTTTGGGGGCTGTTAGAATTAGATCATGGGAGTGGAGCCCTCATGAATGGCATTAGTGCCCCCTTATAAGAGTCATGACAGAGCTTGATTTGCCTCTTCACTCTCTGCCATGTGAGGATGCAGCGAGAAGATTGCAGTCTGCAATCTGGAAGGATGCCCTCACCAGAACCTGACCATACTGACACACTGTTCTTGGACTTCCAGCCTCCAGAACTGAAAGAAATAAGTTTTTGTTGTTTATAAGCCACCATGTCAATGGAATTTTTGTTATAGCAGCCCAACCTAAGGCAAGACTTAAATAAACATTTAGCTTTCTTTTCAGTTCTTGTGTGTCTGCAATACTGGGTGTAAGCAGAATTCATGCTTTCTCTGGGTAACAGAAGGATTGTCAGTCCCTTGTTTAAAATCCTTCAGTGACTTTCCATAACACTCAAGATAGAAATGTCCTGAGATGGCAAACAAGAATTTTCCTTTGGTTGGCTTCTCCAGTCTCCTCTCTTCACCTTCCCTTACAGTCCACACTCAAGCCGAAAGAAATACCTACCTAGTGTTCTCTCTTCCTTTCAGCTTTTCACACATGCCTTTTCCTCTGGTCTAATCACTTCTCTTCACTTAGTTTCTTTCTCTTCCAGGTTTCAACTTAAACACAACTTCCTCAGGGAGACTTTCCTGACCCCATACACTCCATTACACTTGTCACAACTATATTTTCCCTTTCAAAGCATTCAAAATACTACAGATTATTAATTTATCTCAATTCCTGTATTCCCTGAGAGGCTGAAAATTTATGAGGGCAGGGAGGCATCTATTTTGCTCATCACTACATCCTCAGTGTTTTATGTGAGGAAAGGAAGGTTTTTAATGTTAGGATTATCAATCATAAGAAAGTGCTCATGGTAGGGGATTCTAAAATGGGCAGCTGCAACACCAAAAACCTAACTAAATTGTTGATACTTTGGCTGGAATTGGAATAAAAATAATCATTGTTATAACAGTGATAGTGATAGTTAACACTTTAACGATACTATACACCAGGCACAGTTCTAATGTGTTTGACATATATTAATTATTTTAATTCTCTCAATAATCTGATGAGGTGGGAGCCATTATATTTACATTTTTTGACTGCTAGAACTAAAGAACAGAGAGGCTAAACAGCTTCCATAATGTCACACACTTTGCAAGTATTATAGCCAAAGACAATAACCTAGGAAATATCAATCCAAATCCAATACTGTTAAGTAATATTCCATTTTACCACTTTTCTATGTGAGTTTGACCTCCACAATAACAATAGGAAGGGAGCTATATTTCCTCCTTATTGCATCTTTTTTTAAATTAAGAAAGTAGAGAGTATATAGTTCTATATTTTTCCTGCTGAAAAGTACACTCCTTTATTCACTCTTAGATGAATATCTGAATGGGCACTTAACAATTACTCTAGTTAGCTGTTATCTGTGCCTGCTTCTTCCTCACAAAGGGATGCAAGAGCATGGATGATTGAACAGCATCTCTTGAGGTAACATAGTGAAGAGATTAAAGGCACAGGCTATAGCAGAGGTTGACTTGGGTTCAACTCTCACTTATTTGGAAGTAAAAAGCTTTTGAATTTATTTTCTTATTTGTAAATGGAGACAATAATAATATCTTACCTATAAGGTTACTATGAAGGGAAAATAAGCACAGTACTTGTTACAAAGTAATTAAACTGACCCCCCCCAAAAAAACCCCACCCATTTTATTTCTCCATTCTCTTCCAAAATTTTTCCATGCTACCTGTTGTGCCGAGAACTTCTTGTTGTAACCAATAGTAGCTAGTTTAGTTTATGTATAGTCAGTTAGATGACTAAATTTGAACAGAATGTATCCAATGGATCATTACTATTGATCTCAGCTTATGTTCAAGGAAATAGTAACTATGCATTTCACTTGATAATACTTTTATGTCTAAAGTAAAAATAACCAAGTTTGTCAAAACCCTGCTTATAATTCACATGTGGTTTGATGTTAATGTGTAGAAATTTGGAATTTTACCAGGTCCTGATTATTTTTCTAAAATATTCTAATATTTTTGTGCCATGATCCCTCTATTGCTTGCTCAGTTCTAATCTAGTCTAAGGCCAACCGTTCTCTCCCATTGGAACCCACAGCACGCACTGCTAATCACCATGGTTCTCTTTCTAGCTGAGCCTTGACAAGTCCTCCAAATCCTTCTCAAACAGCCAAACAATTGATTGGAGTTGGCCTGAGAATATTTGTCATTCCAGGAATGAGAAATCAGAAAAGTAATTTTAGTACAGGCTAGGAGATAGGGTTAGTAAAGTTTTATAAACAAGGTCAGACATTAGCCTTGAATTATAAAGGCAATGTAGATAAAAAAAATTCATCTTAATATTCTAATTCTAATATGACATTTATGTTTTAAAATATGCCATCCTATTTTCTTGTTTCCTATTCTTATCTCTGATAAGGAAGTAAGACAGGTTTTATATTAAATTCTTATTCATATGTTTTTGCCTTAGCCAAGTCAATTTCCTTTATCTCCTCCACATACTAGGATGCTCATTAAGAAGGATGCAAGAAAAAAGGAACATATGTGGCTTATTCCCTCTAATGTCTTAATACAAGGAAGGACAAAGAAAGTAGACAGAATAAGGGACATCAGAAGGGATAGACACTAGATATTTAAAATTCTATGTTTCTTAATATTTTAAAGGTCTCACATCTCTCTGAAAAGTTGATGAAGGCTGTTGATCTTCACTGCAAGAAAGACACAGCAGTAAAGACCTTTAAGGTTTGGTATGTAATCTCACTGACTATTAGAGGCATTCAGGTATCACAACATCATAACTACTGCACTTATGAGACTTGTGTATTCCCAGGAGACAAAATCAAATTATTCACTTACATTTGAAAAAGGGTATGCCTTGTCCCATTTACATAGCATCTTACACATATATTGGATCTAAGTGTGCTGGAATTTCCTCAAACTTCTATTCATCATTTTAAAGCATTGTTTTCCATATTTCAACTATTTGCATACCACTTTCATGGCTTCACTTATACCTGTAAAAAATAAAAACAATGTATCATGTGTTTAATTTTTTTCTTTAAATCCTTCTTCTAACAAATAACTTTACGTAACGTATTTCTACAGAGAATGTAAAATCAATATAACTTCTGTATAGATTTTCATTCCAGTAATGATCTTATAAAATATAATTTATTATTCCCATTTTATAGATGTGGAAACTGAGGCCAGAACATCAAAAAATTTGGATAAGTTCGCATTCCTAATAAGGGAGAGAAGTAAGATTTAAGTCTAGGTGTAATTGGCTTTAAAGTCTAAGTTCTCAGTTACCGAGTTTATTACTTGTTATGCTTTCCATAGGCTGTAAAACATGGGATGTATAAATGAAAAAAATTTTAAAATGTGGACAGATTTTACTAATGACTTGGCACTCTAATAAGTTGCCTGTATATTTGATTTCCTCTATAAGAAAGTTAGGTGATCTCATAAGCATGTTGACAAATATCTTAGTTTATTTCAGAAATTTTAACATTTCCCTGCTTCTTTTCTTTCATATTACAAGAAAAATACTTTTATTGTAAGACATTTTAGAAACCATTCCCCAAACTATCAGGAGATAACAACTGTTAACATTGTTGTTTCATTCAATTTTCTCATTCATAGAGGTAGGTGCTATATCATGCTTCATAAATTTGAAGTCCTAATTAAAGTGAAAGTGCTTTTTTATTCAAGTTATAATGACTTTCATCCTTATGATATATGATGGCTGCAATCCCAAAGGGAACTTCCATTGCTAAAATGTAAATATGTAATAAAAGCCAATTAAAATGCATCTTCATAGAGTACCTTCTTATAAATACAAACAAGAATTGGATTCTATTTTCAAGTATTGGATCATACTTTTAGTCTGATTTTTTTTAATTTCATGTTTATTATGGAATTTTGTTATAACATTAACTATTAGTCAGAAATCTTGAAAACTTCTTTGAGTATTTCCCCAGGTTTTGACCCAAAAGTAATTTCTTGATCAAAAGGAATATTTTTTTAAGCTTTTTGATAAGAGTTATGGATCTGTTTGTGTGTCTACTTATTTATTTATTTGATTGTGATTAATTGAAAACATTCCCATATTCTGGAGAAAATGTCAGAGTGCTCTGCTATGCCTTGGAAAAATAATGGACATGTCACCCATGGTGGGCCAATCAAATGCTATCTCTTTGAAATGTGAAATTAAACAGGTTAGTCAAAAAAACAGAAACAAACAAAAAATACAAAAAAAAAAAAAACAAAAAAACCCTGACAATGCTTGGACAATGCATTGCAGATTCCCTAAGTGATATCTATTACCTCCTACTTCCCGCACCAATGCTTTTCTGGTTCCAGGCAAACATGGTTCATTAGATATCCCTTCAGTTCTAAGACCTCTGAGGTATCCTGCTAACAAAGTTTTTATCTGTTTCAGTTGGCTGTAAGCAGTTTCCAATGCCTTAAACAAGGATTCTAAAAGATGCCATTCTTATTTCTATGTTTTCCTCCAAAGGGATAAAATTAATTTCCATTTCCAATGATAGTATATGAAAGCATTAAGGTAGGATTCTGAAAGAAATGGAGGAAGATACTCAAATGACAAATGGGAAATGGCAATGATTTTACTCAAATTTGCTCGATGAGAAACAACATTCTCACTTCTTTCATTAAAACTAACTAATTCTAGGCTTGCAGTTAATATCACGGTAAATAAATAAAATCTTTACTTCAATGTTAGAAAATCCATTTTGTGATAGGGTCATATTTCCCTTGGAAAACATTAATATCCTTCTTAAGCTCTGTGGAGATTTTCTTTTTAGCAGTATACTCAGATCTATTTTGGAGCCACTTTGAAACTTGTCTAATCTTTCCAGCAAGTGATCAACAATTAGATGTTCCTGTGAATAAACATCCAATTTATTGCAATGATTTGCAGATATAATTTTGCCTCTCTCTGTGTATCTGTCTTTATTCAACTGCATATAGCAGCAATGAATATACAAGTATAGAAATTACTATGAATATATTACTTTAAATGGCAATTAGGAAATAAATCACCTGTAAAATGAATGGAAAAATTATTAGAATTTATTGGGCTTGAACAATTCCATTTACATTGGAGTTAAATTTACATGTAAAGTAACAAAAGTCTTAACCAAAAGAAAATGGGAGCTATGAAGATGATGTGTCCTGACACTGAAGCTGGAGACTATTGTTAAGAACAGATTAAAATATTCCCTTCCTTGGGAATGGAGACAGAGAATGAAACCTTTAATTAAAACAGTTGTGTTGGGTGTGGGGGAGTCTCCAGCTGCAATGGACCTCAAAAAATAAGTTGACTGCTTCAACTCAAAAGAGAACCAATGTTGTTTAATAGAAAGATGTTTTTAGAATTATGAAAAGGAATGGGTATGCTGTCATGCTTCCTGGTAGAAATGAGTAAATCAGTTGAAATGTTGACAATATTCAGACAGGGGGAGTGTACTACCATTTCAATTGACAAGTCTGAACTTCAGAATCAATTATTCACTGTGATCATTTTATTAGAAATGTCACAGTGAGGATAGACAGAATGGAGGTGAAAATTTATGGTGGATGGTTGGATGCAAACTTCTGAAAGCAAGGGTACTCCAAAAATGTTTCTTCTTTTTTCATATCACTCTGCATATGTGAACCAGCTCCAACAAAAACCAGGAAATATGTGTTGGACACTTATTAAGTGCAAGCCACTGTACAAGAAACTGGAGATGTGGCTGTGAACAAGAGAGTCAAACTGCTTTTCCTCTCTGAAACAGAGAAAGACACTTAAAGTAATGTATTTGTGTGTGTGTGTGTGTGTGTGTGTGTGCACATGTATGTGGCTATAGCATTATTACAGGAAGTGAAATGCACCACAAAGACTATAGATAGAAGGCAGATAAAGCCAATTTTAAATAGCATGGCAGGAATAAGCTCTCTAAAGTTAAAATTTGAATACACTCTGAAAGAATTTAGGAAATTGGTGAAGATCTCCTTGCCAAAGGAGCAACAAATACAAATGCTCAGGAATGGGAATGAACTTAAAGATGAACATGGAAGCCTATGTTTCTGGAGTTAAGTGAGAGAAGGGGAGTGTAGCAGGTGATGACAAAGGGGAATTATGTAGGAGACCATGTAGGATCTTGTAGATCATGATACTGAATTTGAACAGTATTTTATGAAATGACAGTGAGCCATTGAATGTTATGATGTTACAGCGATGGCCAGCCATTTTCTATGTCCTACCAACTTTCCGTTAGACAGAAGACTCTGTAATAGCTGGTTGGTATCTGTATAGTTCACTGCTTATATCCCTTATATCTAGCATGGTGATATATAAGGAATTGAGCATTCATTAAGTATCTGCAGAGTTTAACTGGATATAAATCTAGTTTCGAATATTAACAAAACTTTACAAGGTAGCTATACTTGGCTAAAATAAGGGTAAATATTAAGGTAATTAGAATTTGGAACCAAAGACATGTATTTACAGCTAAATAGATGAATAAGGCAGTACTCTTCTTCCCATCTGGGCATGAGTCTTCCTTATTTTCATAAGGGAAATCAAGCAAGATGCAAATGCTGTCACTTCAGGCAGTGCCTTTGTAGACTAAATTTTGTCCTTCAAACACAGTGCTCATGTTAATTAGAATAAAACAGTAGGGAATATTAAGGGCTTAAGATAATTTGTAGATTCATATGACCAGAATGAATTAAATTAAATATTTGACATATTTCTCTTTATGATAACTGAATTGTCTCAACTCTTTTTAAAAGGTAACATATTAAATGCAAAGTAAAAGGACTTTGGTTCTGCTTGTAATCTGCAGGCAAATATGAATCTAGATTTTCCCAGCCAATATAAAGAATCTTCATTAATCAAAATGGAAGTATTATTGAATAGTAAATACTATTTACATAGCTCTGTGCTAAATTTTAAGGAAACTTTTTTCATGATTCTATGATATTAGTTCTGCCTGGAATTTTCTCTTCCTGATCCCTTTCCTAGATTTTATCCTAATAAACTCATATTTATTCTTTAGAACCCAGACCCAGATTAAAAACCTATTGGTATGACCACACTAAGCAAAATTAATTATCCATCTGTATGCCCTCACAAACCTCAATTTGTAAAACTTACCACATCTTCCTGAATTCACTAGTTCACGAGTCTATCACCTCCACTTGATCAAGAGCTTTGGAGCATGGATTCAAATGCATCTTCTCCACATTCTCAAATCTTAGCCAGGTCTGGCATGTGTTGTGCTCTTGTAAATGGCAGCTTATAAAAGCCAGTGCAGGTTGCATAGTAAAGCTGTGCTTTTAAGGAGCTTTGATCATTTTTGAGAATAAAACACTAGCAAAATAATGAGAAAAACAGTAAAGGTCCCAAATCTTCTGTCTATAGGAAATACAGAAAGCTTCTTGAAGAAAGACCTTGAGATGGTCTTTAAAATATAGAGGGCAGAGGAGATATAACAAGCATCTGTGAAGCTAATTATAACAATTAATATCTACATGCAATGTAACTGAACTAAAAAAAAGTGACTTTGTCAGTGGGGAGAACAGAAATCGGTAGGAAAGATATCTACTTAACTCACTATTCTAACAATTAAACAAAAGCTCCTTACAGAGTTTATTGAGCCAAGAAATGGACTCTACAAAACACTGGATAGATATTCCAACACATACCTTAACTTGGGCTAAGTTAGTTAACTGTCCACTAGCAGTTATTCTGCAAATTAACTTCTCTTAGAGAAGAAAACACACACACACAAAAAAAAAGTTTATAGAAAACTAGTTTCAGAATAGAACAAAGAAGTAACTTCCTGCCATCCAACTCCTTTTCTTCTTTTCATAATAACAGTCAATGCTCAGGTAACCTATACATGCCCAAGGTACCAAAAGAAGTCAATCAGTACGCATTTATATAATATCCTCTATTTATCTAGATTGGGGTCCAGGGTTTTTGATTTCTTTGGAAGTATGCTGCTGGTTTGATGTTCACAGAGAATTTGCAATCCCTCTCTGGAGAGGAGATGAACACATATGAGAGAGAAGGAGATGAGTCAGTGTTTATTATCGAGCTAGTTTTTATATCGATCACATTGGCTGATCAAGTTCCTTCTTAGAAGTGAGAGAGAAAGTTTTCTCAGAAGGCATGATATGGACTAGCCTTTTGAATAATGGAGGGTGGGGTACCTGGTGTATGTGGATCCCTAGAAAAACTAGTTTTCACTACAGTTAATGGTAAAATTGTGCTATGACCATAATTTATAATCTATGGAATTGAAATAAATAATGCAGAATGAAATTTTTGATTTTCTTTAAAGACAGAAAGAAAAGAACTGAGCTTCTTAATTTGGGGATATTACTTTTACACTCAGTAAGAGAACTTGATTTGGAGCAAAGGCTCCATATAATTAGATAAAGAAATATTTTTTGAAAAAGTTTGAACTAACCATTCATAGATGAGAGAAAGAGGATAAATGATTTTCAAAGATTTTTTGCATGGATTTTTTTTCCTATCTTTGTCTTTTTTTCTTTCTTTTTTTTTCTATTTCCTTTTTTTCTTCTTTCCTTTTCTGCCTCTCCTAACTCTTCTCTTATCTTGCTTTTCTTTCCTCTAAAAAGTGATGCACAGAGAAAAAATATATAAAAGCTGAAAATTAATCTCAATTGTCTGCACTACAGAGTGCTATCAAATTACTCAGGTCAAAAATATCTGATCTTCCTTTGACATAGAGGTAAATCTGATTTTGAGCACTCTCAGTAACAGATTGGAAACAGAAAGAAAGGTTTTTTTGAGGGGCCTTTTCTTTTTTCTTTTTTAAGAAAATTCACTGTTGATTTAAATTTTTAAAAAATCTAGAGCTTTGGCATAAGTTCACTTCACTCACGTAGCGTCATGAACTGCCTGGCCTTGTTACCCCTGACTCTTTTCTATTAGACGGTGTCTTGCAAAGGCGATGTCAGAATCCTGCCAACATAGCCAATTGTGTTCTTAGGGTTTACAGACCCTTCAAACCCACTGCACAGATTGGGTCACAGACCCCTTACATGCCAGGCTGGGTCACCAGACCCCTCTCATGCCTGGCTGGGTCACAAGACCCCTCATACACAGGTCCATGAGCTAGGTAATTGGGAAAGATGGCAGGAACCATTGGCAGATGACATGAGCTCAATCCTCAGCTTCTTCTGCAGCAGCATCAGCAGAGGCGTTGGTCTCTCAGAGGGTCCCAGGGGCCCTGGCAGAAACAGCCTGCAGCAACATCCTCCAGCAGCAGTAGTGGCCTCCCCATGGCCCCCCAGGGCATCCTGGGGCTCGGGGGCTGGGACAGTGGATCAGAGCCACTTGTCCTTTATTCTTAAGTCCGATAACCCAGGACACCTGGGTGTCAGTCAGACAAACCAGGAACACCTGGGTGCACATGCACAATTACATTAGACAATAACCAAGGAATACCTGGGAGCACGTGCATATTTACATCTAATGCTTGTCAAGATTCTGAACATCTGAGGGAGCCCTGATCAATTTCTTTTACTTTTCCTACAGAAGGCTTGGCTGGCATTTATAAAGCAGCAAGTAGAAGATTTGGATTTTCATAGTAAACAGTGTCAAGGAGAAAGTCCAAATCAGTGCTGTTGCAGTGACATGTCAGTGGGAATTCATGGGGTGCACTTTTCAGGAGCAGATAGATGAATATGTGCATGCTGAAGACTGGTCCTGAGGGAGGTTTGATGTCAGTTCAGCACCTGCCCCTCTGCAGCAGGCTGGGCTCTGCTTTTACTGGAAATAGCTCCACAGAGTGGCCTGTGCTGGCCTGGGGTACAGCAGCAGCTGTGTTGTTTTACTCCTTCCCAAGGAAAACAAGTGATTCTGTGTAGAGTTAGGACTGGGTCTGGAGCTCACAGACCCCTCAAGCCCATTGTCCATACTGGGTCACAAACCCTTCACATGCAGGTCTATGAGCTAGGTAACTGGAAGAAAGGTCTTTGGAGCCTTGGTTGAGGAAAGCATAGTCTTTATTCATACACACACGTCTTAGAGCTAGGCAGTCCAAAGAGAAACTCAGAAACTCAACTGCTACTGGCAAAGTCCAAAGAAAAACTGAGCAGCTGCCAACAAAGTAAACATGCTCTCTTTTTAGTTATGAACTCTCTGCTGGCCAGCAGTTCAGGGCCACTGCTCCACACAGCTCTCTAACACACACTAGCAACAAAACTAAAAACATACATTGGTGTGCATGCACACTAGCTCCAACCACACACTCAATTTGTTTACAAAGAATGTGCTGCACCACACCCAATCAGACCTGAGGCGAGGGCACCTGACCAAATTATTCTATTTTCTCAACACTCTGCATTTATGAGAGGGGTCTGAGTGGAAGGACAGATTTCTCACTTAATTTCTTAATTATTTTTTACATTGAATTCACTACCAACACCCATACAAGGTGGTAGGCAAAGTTAGTCCATGACCTACAACATTCTAAGAAGACTTGCTGAATTTAAAGAATTGATTTGGAACGTTAGTGCATGTAACAACAAAGGGTATGGTGGGAAACACTTGGAATTTGTTCTTCTTATTTGTGATTCCTGACATATTAGTGAGTGTCGCCACCATCCAAGGCAATTTTATAGATAAGGTACAGTGCCTAGGACCAAAAAGCTTTTGGTGACTTCTGAGAATATTAATATTATACACAAAACTTACATACACATACATGAAAACAGAAAAACTAAAGTTAATAGCATTAATTGTCCATAAATTATTTTATGACAACTAGCTAAAAGCCCATTGCAATTTGTATATAAAGATCATAAAATATAATCAAACTTAATAAGGTTAAAATCATAAGAAAAAATGAATAATGTATCTTATAAAAACTCAGTTATAAAAATTAGAAAATTCTACTTCCACTTATTTATTATAATAAAATAATATTTAATGGGTTTGTAGGTATATTTTAATATGCCTAATACACCATATATAAAAGGATTCCCAAAGTAAGAATGTATAAACTATGAGGGTACTAAAATGACCCTACCAACATCTATTGACATGGAAATATCCATGAGTTCTTTCTCTTTATCATGTCACTCATCTACTTACTTCTTTCCATCCCCATGCCCCCAGACTGTGTATCATCCAAATCACTTCAGTTTTCTAGGAATAGTTTTCCCTGCCTCCAATTGTGCACTGCTCTTCTAGATCATCCCCGCCGCATCTTAATGTGGTCCACCACACAATTCTGACCTTGCCCTTCCCTCCCATTGGCTCCCAGTGCTTGCATAGTAAAATCTAACCTTTTGAACATGAGAAAAAATAACCACCAGGTTATGGGCCAGGCTAACCAATCTCCCAAGATTCATCTTTCTCAATTCCAACCATTATCTTCTCTTCCCCTTTCCCATGCCTAAACACTTTACCTTTTAATCATATCAAACTTCTTGCAGTTCATAAACAATCAATACCTTTTCTCTTCTATTTGCCTCCCACTGCACCCTTTGTAGTTTCACATACTGAAGTTCTAAATCGACTTCGCATGTAGCATTCTCTCTGCTGGAAACTTTTCCACATCCCTCATTCTCACACTGTAAAGTTAATAACATCTCATCATTGAGGTCTTACAAATAATTTGTTCTGCTCCCCAAAGTAAGTTGGGTGGTGATTTTATTAGCTCTCAAATCTCTCTCCCCTGCTGTCCTTGAACCTTGGTCTCTCCAGCCATAATACACTTCTGATTGTTGTCTCTCTATATTATGCTCAGGCTATCTTTGTGTTCCTTTCACACTATTTTCCTCTCCGGAATTCCCCAGCTCTTTCTTCTACTATTCAAAGTCTTTAATTCGTACAACCTACAAGAAACCTTTCTGGGTTACTATCCCTTCCTGTAATAAATTTTATACTTAGGACCACATGGCTTATATTATCTGTTTAATTTATTGAACATTTACCATCACTTTTCTGAAACATCACTGGTCTCATTGTCATACATAATTATTTAGTTCTGGTATGAACAGTTCTGGTATGAAAGTAAAATAAAATAGTTAGTTCAATGAATAAATTCATATGTGACCAAATTCATTAATGATTTTGTTGAATGAATATGAATGATAAATGGGAAGGGAATATTTTACATCAGCAGAGAAAAATTATGGAAATTTATTTTAAAAAAAGAATATAAAAAATTTCAGAAGGACTATAAGCCTTTAGTAAATGTAGTTTAAAAAAATCTGTTTTGGTAACTTGGTGTGAATTCCTAACCAAAATAAAATTGACTTTGGTGGGACTCTTATCAGGGAAAAATTATCATACACAACAGTTCAGTGATCTGTGCGTGTCACATATTTTCTCAGTTTGCACATTGTGGTGAGTTTAGATTATTTTTATATCAAAAATTGAAGGAATTAACATAATGCAATATCTGCTAATGAGTCGTTATGTGATTTGATTTTAATGCTGAACACAATATTGTGGGAATCGCTGCCTGTTTTTGTCTTTTCAGTCAGTAAAATACTGTCGTAACCTTTAGCCTTCACGTTTTATGAAGAAGGTAAATAGTATACTGCTGTGTTAAACAAACCATATAAAGTAATTAAAATAAGCAATTAATTAGCATCATCTTGACAGGATAGAGCATAATAAATTCAGACGTTGTGATTATATATGCTAGGTAATATCTATTCTTTTGGGGATTAACACTTAAAATATTTTAAGAAATGATCAAAAACAAATTAAATTTTGAGAGAGAAATCATAATAGTCATTGTATCGCTCATATTATCCCAGCCTAAGCTTGTATTTTTACATGATTTCAAAGCAAAAAATAACACAAGCACTAACAAACAGTAAACAGAAACAAAATCATGAAAAAGAAAATAGGTCAACAGGTTTTAGTTTCTGTGTTTTTGGATGTTTCATTTGTTTTGTCTTCACTGGAGAAAAAATAGTTGGCTGCCTGAATGTCCATATTGCTACCAATTTTGTTGATACTATGCAGCCTTTTGAATCTTAGAAATCAGCTTACTAGACCCTTATTTAAAACAGTGCTGTGGCAACCATCAGTAGCTCTTTGCCAAATATTCTTACTTATTCCACATGTAGGGCACAGCTGGGGCTGGCTAGAAGCACATATTCTGTTCTTCCCTGCATTTAGATGGGACCATATGACTAGTTCTCGCCAAAGGAATGTGCAGTACTGTGATGTGTTTGATTTGAACAAAATGTTGGTTGACAAAATAGGGGATTCCCTCTCCATACTCCTGTTGATGCCTCATCTATTGCTGGATGCAAAGGATTCCAAGCCCCTACAGACAGTGAAGCCATAAGATGGAAGAAGTCTGGGCCCCTGAATTATCAAATGAAGAAAGGCTACCCACTTGCCAGGAGCATCTGCACAGGAGTTATACAAGCAGGAAATATATTTTTATGTATAAACTACAGAACTGTGGCAATGTATTTAGAATAGGAACTAAAATTATCTTGTGGTCATTAATACTACTAATTCAAATCTTGATGGTGTCCCTTGATAGTCACGGATTTCTTTGTTACCAATTTTGAGTGCATACTACAAAGAATTCTTACCAATGAGAGCTCTAGAGTTAACATTATGTTTGATCTTTTTTTTTGCAGTCATCACTATAAGCTAAAATACTGCAGCTTTTGATTTACTATCAGTTTATCGATGGAACACAGAGAGAAGTAGAGCAGAGAGTTGGGGGGTGAGGAATGTAAACAAGATGATGGCAATGCTTAAATTCCTGGATCTAATTGTACCTAAAGCTAACAACCTGCTTCTTAAGTTCTCATTCCCTTCCCTGTTTCTCTTCCTTTTTTTCTTCCTCAAGCTAGTTTGAGTTGAATCAACTGAAAGCAATACTGACTAAAATAATGCCAGGATATAAGGAACCCTATAAGTTAGATTTTTAAAAAAAGCTTAGTTACAATTAAGCATGGGAAGTAATGTTGACTGCCACTTAAATGGGAGTCACATTTAAGGATAAAATTAGGCCATTCAAGGTGATTTTCATTATATATGATGTCATTTTAGTGGACATATTCCTGCAAAAGTTTTAGAATTTGTGCAATGGACTTTACAAAAGTTGTTGAAGGATAGCAATACTTTATAGAAATACTTTGACTTACTAATAGTTACATAAAACCGCATGCATGCTTTAATTAAAAGCTGAGTAAAATATAAATGCTGAGGCATTTGTTTCGTAAAATATAAATGAGTTACAGTCAAAAGCTTCTTTCATATTTCCCATTTTTTTAATGACCTACATATTGTAAACCAAAAATACATTCCTGTTGGAGACTAAGCCTAATGGACAAAGTTTGAACAATTTATGTGGTATTTTACAGCTAACTTTTAATTATGACTCATGCAGCAGTAGTGAAAGATTGAAGGCTAATGTATAGAGCCTTAGGTCATACCATAATAGGTTCCTACAGAAAAAGACAAACTTTGCCCAAAGAAAGAATCATAATGAATAACATTTCACACACAATCAGACAGAAGAAAGCAAAATTGAAACACTAAGACCTTGCATGTGGGTAATGCCAAGAATTCCCTCATAGTACAATCACAGGCACTATTCCAGGTATTAGGAGAACACATTTTCCTAATTAACTGAGCCTCTTCTTCCTACTTCATATAAAGTTCTGATTTGTTAAGTTTTCAAGACAGTTCACACTAAAATTTTTTTCATATAATTCTCATCAAATCACTCATTCATATATTAATCTATTATGTGTCAAAGATATTCACATGAGAGATCATAGGCTACTACACTCAGAACATTTACACCTTTGGTGAATTTCACTGGAGCTACCTAACCAGCCAGAGATAAGTTGAAGGATATCTCATCAATGTCTTGGTCTTCAGGGAACCTGCCTCACTTCCATCCTTAAAACTTGCCAATGGCTTTTTCCTGGATTTATTGCCAAGTTTTGGTTTCAGTTCCAGTTTATCTCTGTCTACCTTCTTGGACTTCAGCTAGTGGAATAACCTTTGCTTTCTGAGTCCAGGTACCTCATGATGTAGATTTGGTTGTGCCTTAGTTGACTCTGAACACTCTTCCTCATCCTTGGCTCACGGAACCCAGGCTCATATTTTCCAAGGAGGAAAGTATAATTCCAGGTGACTTTTAGAGATAGAAACCAAACCAAAACTGGACTACATAAAAAAGAAGAACCAGTGGCTTGCATATCTTCAGAATGCAAAGAAAAGTAGCATGCTGTTCCAGCATGGTGAGATTTAGGTTCTCAAGCAGTGCCACCAGAACTCATTTTCTCTCTGTTTTGTGACTTTTCTACATTTGGGACCCATTTAATCAGTCTTTTCCAACACTATCAAGCTTATACGTGATCCTCTCAGTAGATGTTCAACATAGAAGAGAGTTTCACTTTCCTAATAGTTCCAGTAGAGTCTAGCGATTGAGTGACATTGGACTGGCTGACTTGAGTCTTGTTCCCATCCAAATCTGGCCAGAAAGGAGAACCTACTGACTGGCCAGGGCTGGGTAATGTACTCATGATTAGACCCAGAAGACTGATAATGAGAAATAGGTAGTTCAAAAAATTAAGGTCAGGATAATGTTATCAAAAGAAGGAAAGATGCATGAGAAGCAGGCAAACAAACCCCAACAAAAAACATCAAATATCCTTTATGTAGCAACCGCAGTAATTTAGGGCACAACTTAACTACTGTTATCAAAGTATTATTTCTTCTCAATACTTGCTGTACTTGATTCCAACTAGAAATTGCAGCAATTGCAAAAATTACAAATTGCAATGATTTGAGAGTTCCATGTCACATACAACCTTTTACTAACTTCAGTCTCTAAGGACCTATAATGATTAATCAAGATTTAAATGTAACTCTAAAGGGGGAATGATGCTGGTATAGCTGATCCCTAAAGAAGCATGCCTAATTTAGACAGCCCAAATAATCATAGTGCCATTTTCCCAAATTCAAAAAGCCTATCCATCAATAGTGAACTGAAACCAAACTGTTCTTGGGAGACTAAACGCAGGAAAGGAATTGATTTTCTTGGGTTTCCCATTAACATTAACCACTATTATTTGATGTGCCTCAAATGCTTCTTGACGAGGATATAAACTACTTTTGGCAAAAAGTCACTCATATTCATCTGTAATTTAGCTTATCTTTGTCTTGGCTGTATCTACATTGGTTATAAGAGTCCAGTCACATTATTTTTAAATGTGTTGTCTGATTCCAAGGCATGCAGATGATCTTATGTTTCTTTTTTTTTTTTTTTTCAGAAGACATTTGATAAACTTCAGGCACACTTTGACAGCACTGGTTAGCTTCTAATGGAATGAAATGGGGATGCAATCAAAGGAGTTGTTTGGACCACTGTAATAGAACACTAAAAGAATTAAGAGGTACATAGTATACAAGCTTCATAAGATCAGGAAACTTACCTCTCTTCTCCATAGTTGTGCTTATGATAACACTACCTGGCAAATAATAAGCACTCCAAAATATTGGTGAACAAATACACTACAAAATAAAATAAAAGTAAAGTAAAATTCTGGAGCAGTCTTAATCTTATGCATACTTAATCTGGTGAAAAATTAACAAACAATTCTATCTACAAATGAGGAAAATATAAGTAAATTAAACTGGTCACATATAGAAGATTTAGAACTAGGTATGTTTGATTCCAGAATCCACTCTATGATGATGATGGTGATGATGATGATGATGATTTACTTTGTTAGCACAGAAGGTTTTATGTCTGAGGAGCATGGATTCTGAGGATAAACTGCTGGGTTAAAATCCAGGATTCCTCAATTTACTAGTAGTGTGACTTTTTTGGAGGAGTTGCTTAAACCCTCTGATTCAATTTCAGCAAACTGGGGATATTATGAGAATTAAATAAGCTATGTTTAAAATGATTATAAAAGTGCCTGATCTGTGGAAATGTCTAGATATTTTTTTGTTGTTAATAAGTTTGAAAAACGACTGTATTTTTTTTAGCAAAAAAAAAAAAAAAGCAAGAACAACCAATGTTTTAAACAAAGATCAATTTTATCAAATGTCACTCTATATGTATTTGATTAGATCTTACCTTAAATCAATGTCAAAGACAGGATTATTGAATATAGTTCATGTTCCACATAGTAGCCATGTCAGAGGGCTCTAAAACACATGGACACATTTGGTCTTGAATTGCTGCTTCTAATGATAATTTATTTCAATTACTTAAGAGCTCAGTAGGGTGGTTCTCTATCCTCTTTGAGTACTCTTTTTTTTTTTTTTTTAATTATTAAAATTTTATTTTTAAAGCAGTTTCTAGATATCCATATATATTCACAAGGTAAGTGTCCAGACACTTCCAAACATCAGCTCCCACACCCAATGTCCAGGATGCCTGGAAAAACACATGCTTACGAAGGTCCCACGCATGAGAGGACAGAGCTCAGATAAAGAGACTTTTTTTTTTCTTTATCTCTGAGGAAATCCAACAACCATTATTTTTCTGTGAGGAAAATAGTAAAAATGGGTGTAAATTTTTCCTTCAGTTTTATTCTTAAACAAGCTATTCTCTATTTTTTTTTCCTTTTTTTTTTTAAAAAAATTTTATTTTGTCGATATACATTGTAGCAGATTATTGCTCCCCATCACCAAAACCTCCCTCCCTTCTCCCTCCCCACCTCCCCCCCAACAATGTCCTTTCTGTTTGCTTGTTGTATCAACTTCAAATAATTGTGCTTGTTATATCTTCTTCCCCCCCCCCCCGGTTTGTGTGTGTGTGTGTGTATGTGTGTGTGTGAATTTATATATTAATTTTTAGCTCCCTCCAATAAGTGAGAACATGTGGTATTTCTCTTTCTGTGCCTGACTTGTTTCACTTAATATAATTCTCTCAAGGTCCATCCATGTTGTTGCAAATGGCAGTATTTCATTCGTTTTTATAGCTGAGTAGTATTCCATTGTGTAGATGTACCACATTTTCTGTATCCACTCATCTGATGATGGGCATTTGGGCTGGTTCCAACTCTTGGCTATTGTAAAGAGTGCTGCGATGAACATTGGGGAACAGGTATACCTTCGACTTGATGATTTCCATTCCTCTGGGTAGATTCCCAACAGTGGGATGGCTGGGTCGTATGGTAGATCTATTTGCAATTGTTTAAGGAACCTCCATACCATTTTCCATAGAGGCTGCACCATTTTGCAGTCCCACCAACAATGTATGAGAGTTCCTTTTTCTCCGCAGCCTCGCCAGCATTTATCGTTCAGAGTCTTTTGGATTTGAGCCATCCTAACTGGGGTTAGATGGTATCTCAATGTGGTTTTGATTTGCATTTCCCGGATGCTGAGTGATGTTGAGCATTTTTTCATATGTCTGTTGGCCATTTGGATATCTTCCTTAGAGAAATGCCTACTTAGCTCTTTTGCCCATTTTTTTTTTTTTTCCTCTTTAGCTTTTTAATATTCAAAACCCAGCAGAACAACTGTTATTAAATAGGATTTTTAAATAAGCAGAAATAAGGAAATATTGATTTCTGAATTTATAAGGGGACTCTGTCGCTTTATAATTGAAGTGATGTAATTTTCTTTTTTTTTTTTTTTTTTTTTTAGGTTACTGAATGTGCAATTTTATTTTTTTAATTTTTTTTTTAATTTATTTTTTATTTTTTATTTTTTTATTTATTTATTTTTTTTAAATTTTATTTTGTCGATATACATTGTGGCTGATTATTGCTCCCCATCACCAAACCCTCCCTCCCTTCTCCCTCCCCCCTCCCCCCCAACAATGTCCTTTCTGTTTGCTTGTCATATCAACTTCAAATAATTGTGGTTGTTATATCTTCTCCCCCCCCCACCGGTTTGTGTGCGTGTGTGTGTGTGTGTCTGTGTGTGTGTGTGTGTGTGTGTGTGTGTGTGTGAATTTATATATTAATTTTTAGCTCCCTCCAATAAGTGAGAACATGTGGTATTTCTCTTTCTATGCCTGACTTGTTTCACTTAATATAATTCTCTCAAGGTCCATCCATGTTGTTGCAAATGGCAGTATTTCATTCGTTTTTATAGCTGAGTAGTATTCCATTGTGTAGATGTACCACATTTTCCGTATCCACTCATCCGATGATGGGCATTTGGGCTGGTTCCAACTCTTGGCTATTGTAAAGAGGGCTGCGATGAACATTGGGAAACAGGTATACCTTCGACTTGATGATTTCCATTCTTCTGGGTATATTCCCAACAGTGGGATGGCTGGGTCGTATGGTAGATCTATCTGCAATTGTTTGAGGAACCTCCATACCATTTTCCATAGAGGCTGCACCATTTTGCAGTCCCACCAACAATGTACGAGAGTTCCTTTTTCTCCGCAGCCTCGCCAGCATTTATCGTTCAGAGTCTTTTGGATTTTAGCCATCCTAACTGGGGTTAGATGGTATCTCAATGTGGTTTTGATTTGCATTTCCCGGATGCTGAGTGATGTTGAGCATTTTTTCATATGTCTGTTGGCCATTTGTATATCTTCCTTAGAGAAATGCCTACTTAGCTCTTTTGCCCATTTTTTAATTGGGTTGCTTGTTTTCTTCTTGTACAGTTGTTTGAGTTCCTTATATATTCTGGATATTAATCCTTCATCAGATGTATATTTTGCAAATATTTTCTCCCACTCTGTTGGTTGTCTTTTAACTCTTTTAATTGTTTCTTTTGCTGTGCAGAAGCTTTTTAGTTTGATATAATCCCATTTGTTTATTTTTCCTTTGGTTGCCCGTGCTTTTGGGGTCGTATTCATGAAGTCTGTGCCCAGTCCTATTTCCTGCAGTGTTTCTCCTATGTTTTCTTTAAGAAGTTTTATTGTTTCAGGGTGTATATTTAAATCCTTAATCCATTTTGAGTTGATTTTAGTATACGGCGAGAGGTATGGATCAAGTTTCATTCTCCTGCATATGGATATCCAGTTGTCCCAGCACCATTTGCTGAAGAGGCAGTCCCTTCGCCACTGAATAGGCTTGATGCCTTTGTCAAAGATCAGCTGACAGTAAGTGTGTGGGTTGATTTCTGGATTCTCTATTCTATTCCATTGGTCAGTGTGTCTGTTTTTATGCCAGTACCATACTGTTTTGGTTATTATAGCTTTGTAGTATAGCTTAAAGTCAGGTAGTGTTATGCCTCCAGCTTTATTTTTTTTTGCTGAGCATTGCTTTGGCTATTCGTGGTCTTTTATTGTTCCATATAAATGTCTGAATAGTTTTTTCCATTTCTGAGAAAAATGTCTTTGGAATTTTGATGGGGATTGCATTGAATTTGTATATCACTTTGGGTAGTATGGACATTTTCACTATGTTGATTCTTCCAATCCAAGAGCATGGAATATCTTTCCATCTTCTTGTATCCTCTCTAATTTCTCTCAGCAGTGGTTTGTAGTTCTCATTATAGAGATTTTTCACCTCCTTGGTTAACTCAATTCCTAAGTATTTTATTTTTTTGGTGGCTATTGTAAATGGGCAGGCTTTCTTGATTTCTCCTTCTGCATGTTCACTATTGGAGAAAAGAAATGCTACTGATTTTTGTGTGTTGATTTTGTATCCTGCTACTGTGCTGAAATCATTTATCAATTCCAACAGTTTTTTTGTAGAGGTTTTAGGCTGTTCGATATATAGGATCATGTCATCTGCAAACAGGGACAGTTTGACTTCATCTTTTCCAATCTGGATGCCCTTTATTTCCTTCTCTTCTCTGATTGCTCTGGCTAGTACTTCCAACACTATGTTGAAAAGGAGTGGTGAGAGTGGGCATCCTTGTCTAGTGCCTGTTCTTAAAGAAAAAGCTTTCAGCTTTTCCCCATTCAGGATGATATTGGCAGTGGGTTTGGCATATATGGCTTTAATTATGTTGAGATACTTTCCCTCTATACCTAACTTATAGAGGGTCTTTGTCGTGAATGAGTGCTGAACTTTATCAAATGCTTTTTCAGCATCTATAGAGATGATCATATGGTCCTTGTGTTTGAGTTTATTAATATGGTGTATCACATTTATTGATTTGCGTATGTTGAACCAACCTTGCATCCCTGGGATGAATCCCACTTGATCGTGATGAATAATTTTTCGTATGTGTTGCTGTATTCTGTTTGCTAGTATTTTAGTGAGGATTTTTGCATCTATATTCATCAAGGATATCGGCCTGTAGTTTTCTTTTTTGGTTATATCTTTACCTGGTTTTGGTATCAGGATGATGTTTGCTTCATAGAATGAGTTTGGGAGATTTGCGTCCGTTTCAATCTTTTGGAATAGTTTGTAAAGAATCGGTGTCAATTCCTCTTTGAATGTTTGGTAAAATTCTGCTGTGAATCCATCTGGTCCTGGGCTTTTCTTTGTTGGGAGCCTTCTGATAACAGCTTCAATCTCCTTTATTGTTATTGGTCTGTTCCAATATAGATCTCCATCTTATTCCTTTGATACTGATTGTTATCAGAACACAGTAAAATTTCCTCAAGGTTTAGTATAGTCATGTAACTTCCACAAATATTTCTTGGTTTTGTAAAGTATGTAAAATTCAAACTAGAAATTCTTATATTTAGGATTCTCTTATTACCACAAAATTCTCACTGATCAATTTTCTTTTACTCTTTGGGCCTTTTGCCCTGAGGTGCCACCTCCTCTAACTTCAAGATTCCACTCATATTTTTTAACTCTTCTGTATTAGCTGTTTGTCCCTTCCCATCTTTATTATGCCAAACAATTTGCATGTGTATCACTTATTAGGCTTTGGACTTTCTGTCAAATTTCTGAAGATGATTAATGTGCTCACCTAGAAAAAGGATGAAGTGCTTTGAATCCCTCACTTTATCTCTGAGGAGCGTTTGACATTTCAGTCTTTCTCTTAACCCTCCCCCACTGATATCTACAAATGAAATAGATTTTATTTGCCACTGATATGACTTACACCATCTGTCCCCCATCTACCACACGCACAAACATTCATACATACAAATGTGCATGCATGCACACACACACACCCCTTACATGGATAGGAAGAAGTAGATATTTCTTCCGGAATTTTGTGCTGAGAGATTAGAAAAAAAGGTTGCCTGCTTCCTAGCACCTTAGATGCCAGCATTTTCAGCAGTACAATAAGTCCCAGAGCTAAGATCTCTAATATGGCAGTCACCAACCATATGTGGCCATTTAAATTAATTAAAATTAAACAAAATGTAAAATTCAAGTCTTCTGTCTCACTACCCATATTTCGTATGTCCATTAGCCACATGTGGCTAGTGGCTAATGTATTGGAGATTATGAAGCCCTTTCTTTACTGCAGAAAGTTCTGCTAGGCAGTCTTCCAAAAGACCTGACTGTGGAATTTGCGAATAGATATTTTGAAGAGTGGAATCTTGCTCTGTGTCTTCTGTTAGATCTTGCATGTGGGGATTACTCAATAAAAATGTGGATTTCAACCTAGCTTTCACCCTACAACTGTTCTTTGAAACGTTTCAGGGGAATAGAAGAGTTAGACAAATAAAGGATAATAATGAACAATTTGTTTTGGAATATTCTGGTAATAAAAAAATGTTGTTTTTTCCTACTCCACAGTGATATGTGTAATTGTACCATATCTGCAATTTACATTTTCTGGTATTTTTCAAACTGCAGATTGTGACCTATTAGCAGGTCGTGAAATGTTTATCAGATGACAATTGGAATTTTTAAAAATAAATTAGAATTATATCAAAGAAAATAAGAAGAGTGTATCACACATAGATAGAGTAAGCATCATTTTATTAAACTTCTGTTTTATTTTTATAATATTGAGTTGATGCAAAATGATTGCTTTCTGTGGGTTATTTTTTAAAATATTTGAAAGCAATTACAAAAAACAAAACAAAACAAATCAAAAAAACAACGAAAAAAACCCCAAGATTTGGCATGTTCACACGTGGTAATGTAAAATTTTTATTTTTCAGCTTTGAGAGAGAATGCCAAGTGTCTCTCTTTCCAAGTAATTAGAGTTTTGGAACTATTTTTAAAATATTACTAATCTAGGAATATACAAGTTACTTGTAAGAAAAAAGTGGGGAAAAAAGGCTACACATCATGTTACTTTCTGAAGTCTGTACTACAAACTAAATTATTAAAAAAATCTGCAAGTTCCAATATTACTGAATTTTTCCCTGAAATTTAACTTGTGTGCTCCTATCACACCCTAAACCTTTCTCTGTCACTTCTCTTACCACACTATTTTTTAAAACTACCCCCTCTTCCAACTCTGTAGTCATCCAGGCAGGTAATGGGATCGTGTCTTAACACAACAGCATTAGTATCTGTTATGGGCTGAACACTTCCTCGCCCAAATTCACATGTTGAAGCCTTAGCCCCCAGTACTTCAGATTATGACTGTATTTGGAAACAGAGTGTTTACCAAGGAAATTAAGTTAAAATGAGGTCATCAACAAAGGCCCTAATCCAATATAACTTGTATCCTTATAAGAAGAGAAAATTAGACACATGTACACAGAGGGAAGACCATGTGAAGATACGTAAAAAAGACAAGCAAAAAGAGATGCCTCAGAAGGAAACAACAACAACAACAACAACAAAAGCCCTGCCGATGCCTTGATCTGATTCCTAGCCTTCATAATTGCAAGAAAATAAATTTCTGTTGTTTAAACCACTTAGTCTGTGGCACTTTGCTATGGCAGCCCTAGGAAACAAATACAGTCTCCATGTTATTGTATCATTTTTTTTTTCCTTCTAAGTCCTAAGTAAATATAAAAACCTATATGTTAGCTAAAGTTCTTAAGATTCAAGCAATCAAAATGGGTTCTTCTGAATTCAATAAATGAAATTTACTAGAAGGATATGAAATAGCTCCACAAGTCAAAGAAAAACTTGTAAAAGCAGTCTTCCAACAGGACAAGAACCCAGGATCTGGAAAGTTGGGACTAATGGAGAGTCACAAGTGTTTTCAGTTTTTGCGTATCTTCTCCAGGATCACATTCCAGGAAAAGGATACTACAAGTATTTGTCCTAGTTACATGAAGTATTTAACGGCTGAGAGAAGTATAAGGACTTTGACAGTTCCACCAAGATTCTATCTAATGAGGAAACTGTGGTTTCCCAAATAAAATACAAATTTTCTTACCAGCAGAAGGGAAAATGGAAGCTGGAGCAAAATAGCAGATGTGCACTGCTCTTTGGGTTTATTCACTTAACATAGACCATTAAAAATTTGAGGCCACATCCTGTTGGCTATATCAAAATATGCCTTACTCATAATTTTAAAAAATGTATATAGGTAGAATGGATTCAAAATAACTTTTGGTTTTTATGGCTTTAGGTTTTCTATAACCAAACTAAATTTTTTTGGAATAAGTGGAGGAAAAAATAAACATTGCATAGAAAAAAAATATTTAACACAGCAATTTACCCTGAATACCTATAAGGTATTTAAAATTTAAAAACAGCTATTTTTATTATTTTACATTATTCCTGAGATTCAAATAATAGAAGACCAAACTATTTAAGAGTTATCATTTGTGAAAAGGAAAGATAATAGGTCCAATAGTTTTTCCTAGTTTTCTAGTGGAAATTGTTATGACAATATCATCTATTTTAAAAATTTCAACTACTTTCCATGGCCCAGAAAAAAACATGGCATGCATATTTTCCCAAAGGCTCTATAAATTGGAGAAGTCTTCACTTCAACATCTGTTATTCAGTTTATTTTCTACCCTGACCCAACAAGCAGTTATGAAACTGTTAACTGATTTGCAATGCATAGTTACTGTCTACCATTTCAAAATGAATTTTTCCACTAATTTAATTAACTGAAAAATGGTATATGTTAAGCTAACTGATACAAAGATAAAATATCTATTTTCTGCGAAGGAGCTTATAATTTAATGAGAAGACAGGCACATTCATGAAATATGGCAATATAGCATAAGAAATATTCTTATACATTACATAGATTTATTTTTTTAAAAAAACGGAACATGTAGGAAAGAGAACAAAGTACTATGAAGCAGAGTTGAGAAAAGTTTTAAAGAGATTGGATTAGATCTTAGTCAGCATACTATCAATCAATTAAAAAAATTTGTATATATACAGGTACTTCAAAAAGTTTGTGGACAAATGGAATTAAAAGATGGTACAAATCTTTCCATGAACTTTTTGAATACTTCTTTGTATAATTAATCTTCAAAGTGATTATTTATTTATTAGTTAAAATGCCTCATTGCTCAAACATCTTTGAATAATTAACTAAGTCTTTACTTCTGAAAAAAATTCATACTAAGCTGCAATGGTAAGTGCCAGATGAAATATTAGGCTCAGGGTTCTAGCAAATAAAAATAGAATACATTCAGTTACATTTGAATTTTAGATAAATAATGAATAATTGATTTTTGTCCCATGTAATATACTTGTGACATACTTACACTAAAAAATACTATTCATTTTTTTATTTAAAGCACAAGTTTAACTGATATTTTCCAGTGTATCTGGCAATCCTACTCAGCGTGGAAAAAAAAAAATATATATATATATATATATTAATAACCTTGGGATGCAAAAAGGAAAAAAAAATAACTGAGAAGAAATAATAACCGGTGTGTGTGAGGGGAGAGTAGCAAAATCAAGTTTTTCATCAACATGTCATTATTTAATACATAAATCCTTTTTAAGGATGCTTTGTTAATACTTAGTAAAATGTGGCATTTTATGCAACACTTTATATAAATACTCTGTCTCTGAGAACCTTCAGGAAAAGTGACTTTCTACAGATTCACAGGCTTGTCATTAGCCAAAATCCAAATTGACATAATACCAAATTCTTTTATGACTCAGTTGATTTTTCAGTATTGGAAAAATTGCAGTGTTGTATCTAGAGTAGAATTTCTGGTTGGATTAAATTGGGAGAAATTAGGACCCTGAGAATCATATTTCTAATTCCCACTAGGGCTTGAGAATGACAGTCAAACTCCTGCAAATTTTCTTGGTACATTTAGGAAAGTTTATGGTCTCATCATCCTGGTCAGAACAAATATAATCTTGTGCATGATACCTTGATTTAAACAAGTTTTAAACTGATATCTTTAGTAATGAGGCAAATGAAGGAACTAACAGTAAATTTTCTTTGTTATTTTAATCAATGTAGTGTCATTGCTCTCTATATACAACATAAATTTCAACCTAACAATAAAACTCCCTCAGATCAACTCAAAACTAAATTGTGCAGGGACTACATCAGTAAGAAGAACTGCAGGCAAAGTTTTATATTTGTCTCACTCATTCCTTAACTGAGAGACCTATTAAAATACAAAAGACTGGAGACATTGTTTTCATACACCAAGATTTCTGCTCATATATCCGTTTATAATTGTACATCCTGATCAAGTAAAGTATTTACTTCCACTCCCTTATGCTTAATCCTTAATAATACTAAGGAAAAATTTAAATGTAATTTTTAATTGGAATGCTTTAAAAATGCTACATAAGATGACAATATGCAAATGATAGAAAAGCAAGAAGTCCTGTGCTATCACTTTTACAAATTTCTAAATACATAAAGTTCTGGTGCAGGACCCAAACCATAAATGGGGACTGACACAGTCACAGGGCCAGCCCACACCCTAGCACCAGAGGTGCCCACAGGCCCCACTGAACCACCACACAGGCCACCCAGGTGAGTGTGCAGGACCTGCACTGATACAAGAAGAGTCCTCAGCAGAACCTACAAACAGAGTAGGAAGTCTTCCCCCTCATAACCCATTCCAGCATGATAGAAGAATTAAGTGTTCTACCAGATGACCAAACATCAATGAAAAAATACTGAAATGACAAATAAACAAGAAGATATGACATCACCAAAGAAAGATGGTGATTCTCAAGTACTAAACCCTATAGAGCAAGAAACCCTCGAGATGTCTGAAAAGGAATTCTGAGCATTGATTTTAAGAAAACTCCAAGGAATAAGAGAAGAATCAAGTAGAGAACATAATGAAACAAGAAAAAATATCCAGGATATGAAGGAGGAAATTTACAAAGAGATTGATAACTTAAAAAAGAATGTAGCAGACCTCCTACAAAAGAAGAATTCTCTCACTGAAATAAAAAACAGAACAGAAAGCTTGAGCACCAGGCTAGAGCAAGCAGAAGAAAGAATCTCAGAACTTGAAAATGATCCTTTTGAAATAACCCAGTCAGACAAGAAAAGAAAAAAGGAATTTTAAGAAATGAAGAAAATTTAAGAGACATAGCAAACAACCTCAAGCCCACAAACAGCCAAATCATGGATATTCCAGAAGAAGAGGAAAAAGGAAAAAGGCATTGAAAATGTTTTCAAGGAATTAATAGCAGAAAACTTCCCAGATATAGGAAGGGATGCAGACCTTCAGATCCAGGAAGCCCAAAGATCCCCAAATGGATTCAATCCAAAAAGATCCTCTCCAAGACACATAATAGTCAAACTGGCAAAACTCAAAGACAAAGAGAGAATTCTAAAAGCAGCAAGAGAAAAGTGCCAAGCCCCCATCAGACTAACAGCAGACTTCTCAACTGAAACTTTACAGGCCAAAAGAAAATAGGATGCTATATTTAAAAGACTAAAAGAAAAAAATTGTCCACCAAGAATCCTATACCAAGCCCAGCTATCCTTCAGAAATGAGGTAGAAATAGTGTATTTCCCTGACAAACAAAAATTATGGCAGTTCACTACCACATGACCAGTCCTGCAAGAAATACTCAAATGAGTCCTGCATCCAAAATGTGAAAAAAGATAATCAATATCATGGATTCACAAAAAAGTGTATAACCCACCATTAAATCCAAAATGCAAACATAAAAGAGAAAGAAGCTAAATCATGTCACCTCAAAAATCCGACTAACATTGAAGATAAAGAATAACAGGGGAAGAAAGGGACAAATGATGTTCAAAATATCTAAACAAAAAGTGATATAGCAATGGTAATAAAGCAGTATTGATCAATAACAACCCTAAATGTAAACGGATTAAACTTGCTATTCAAAAGATACAGACTGACTGATTGGATTAAAAAGCAATACCCAACTATATACTGTCTTCAAGAGACCCATCTCACCTATAAAGACAAATACAGAGTAAAAGTGAAGGGATGGCAAAAGATATACCATGCAAAAGGAAACCAAAAACAAACAATTATAGCTATTCTTATATCAGATAAAATAGACTTCAAACCAAAAACTACATAAAGAGTTAAAGAAGGCCATTACATAATGATAAAGGAATCTATCCAGTTAGAGCACATAACAATCATAAATATGTATGCACCTGACAATGGAACATCTACATATGTAAAGCAAACACTCTTACACCTCAAAAAAGCGATAGACCCAAATATAATAATAATGGGTGACCTGAACACCCCTCTCTCAACGTTAGACAGATCTTTCAGGCAACAAATCAACAAAGAAACACTGGTTATAAAACTACACCTCAGACCAACTGAGTCTGGAAGACATCTACAGAACATTTCATCCAACAACTAGAGAATATACATTCTTCTTATAAGCACATGGAACATTCTCCAAGATAGACCAGATACTAGGTCACAAAGCAAGTATTAGAAAATTTTTTAAAATTGAAATAATCCCAAGTATCTTTTTAGAGCACAATAGATTAAAACAGGAAATCAAAAATAAGCAAAATTCTAGAAACTACTCAAGTGCATGGAAACTGGAAAACATGACTAAACAACCTATGGGTTCAAGAAAAAATAAAACAGGAAATCAGAACATTTCTTGGAACTAATGAAAATAAAGATACATCATACCAAAACCTTTGAGATACTGCAAAAGCAGTACCAAGAAGGAAGTTTATTGCGATAAATGCTTACATCAAAAGAATCGAAAGATTTTTTTAAAAATGACCTAACACTAAGCCCCAAAGAACTAGAAAAACAACAATCCAATCCCAAAAGTAGTAGACAGAGAGATATAATCAAGATCAGGACAGAATTAAATGAAATATAGACCCAAAAAGCAATACAAAAGACCAATGAAACAAAAAGTCGATTTTTTGAGAAGATAAATATAATAGACATATCATTAGCTAAGTGAACAACAACAACAAAAAAAAATAGAAAAAAAGACAAGAGAAGACCCAAATAACATCAGAAATGAAAAAGGAGACATTACAACCAATACCACAGAAATATGAAGAATCATTAGAGATTGTTATAAACAGCTGTACACCAACAAATGTGAAAACCTGGAGGAAATGGATACATTTCTGAAGACATACAAACTACCAACATTGAATTGAGAAGAAAGAGAGAACCTGAACAGACCTATGACAAAGAATGAGATTGAAGTGTAAGCAGAAATCTTCCAACAAATAAAAGCCCAGGACCAGACAGCTTTACAATTGAAATCTATCAAACCTTGAAAGAAGAATTAATACCAGTTCCTCTCAATGTTCTCCAAAAAAATTGAAACAGAAGCCATTTTCCCAGGCTCATTCTACGATGCCAGCATCACCCTGATAACCAAAACAGATAAAGATACAACAAAAAAAGCAAACTAAAGGCCAATATTCTTGATGAACATAGATACAAAAATTCTCAACAAAATGCTAACAATTAGATTACAGCAACACATCAAAAAAATTATACCCCATGATCAAGTGGGATTCATCCTAGGGATGCAAGGTTGGTTCAACATATGCAAGTCAATAAATGTGATATACTACATCAACAAAACCAAGGACAAAAATCATGTGATTATCTCAATTGATTCAGGATAGGCATTTGACAAAATTCAACATCGCTTCATGATTACGACTCTCAGCAAATTATGTATAGGAGGAAATTATCTCAATACAACAAAAACCGTTTATGACAAACTAGTTGCCCATATCATCCTGAACAATAACAAGACAAGGATGCCCAATCTCACCACTCTTTCTTAACATAAAGTTAGAACTACTAGTCAGAGCAATCAGGCAAGAAAAAGAAAGAAAATGCATCAAGATTGAAGAGGACGAGGTCAAACTCCTTGTTTGCTGATGACATGATCTTATATATAGAAAAACTCTTACAGCTGATTAACAATTTCAGTAATGTTGCAATATACACAATCAACACACAAAAATCAATAAGATTTTTATACTCCAATAGCAAACTAGCAGAAAATGAAATCAAGAAGTAAGCCATTTGCAATGGTCATCAAAAAAATAAAATGTCTAGGTATCAATTTAACCAAGGAGGTGAAAGAGCTCTACAATGAGAACTATAAATCACTACTGAAAGAAATTAAACAGTACACACAAAAATGGAAATACCGTGTTCTGCTCTTGGATGGGAAGTATCAGCATTGTGAAAATGTCCATTTTACCTAAAGCAATGTACAGATTCAATGCAATCCCCATCAAAATGCCAATGATGTTCTTCACAGAAAAAGAAAAAGCAATCCAAACATTCATATGGAACAACAAAAGACCTGAATAGCCAAAGCAATCCTGTGCAAAAAAAATAAAGCCAGAGGCATATCACTACCCAACTTCAAATTATATTATACAGCCATTGTAACCAAAACAGCATGGTACTGGCATAAAAACAGACATTTGGTTCAGTGGAACAGAATAGAATACCCAGAAATCAACCCATATAGTTACAGCCAACTGATCTTTGACAAAAGCTGCAAGAACATACTTGGGAAAAAGACATCCTCTTCAATAAATGGTGCTTGGAAAATTGGACATCCATATGTAGAAAAATGAAACTGGACCTGTACCTCTCACTATATACCAAAATCAACTCAAAATGGATTAACACTTAAATAGAAGACCTAAAACCATAAAACTACTAAAGGAAAATATAGGGGAAACACTATAAAGGAAAAAATCAACAAGCAGACAGATAACGTATGGAATGGGAGAAAATATTTACAAACTATATATCTGACAAGTGATTAATATCCAGAATATACAAAGAACTCAAACAACTATACAGTAAAAAAGCAAATAATCCAATTAAAAAATGGGTAAAGGAGATGAATAGACATTTTTTGAAGGAAGAACTACATATAGCCTATGGGTACTTGAAAAAATGCTCAACATCAGTAATCATTAGAAAAATGCAAATCAAAACCAAATTGAGATATCATCTCTCCCCAGTTAGACTGTCCATTATTAAAAAGACAAAGAGAAACAAATGCTGGTGACGATATGGAGAAAGGGGAACTCTTCTACACTGTTGAAGGAACTGTAAACTAGCACAGCCATTATGGAAAACAATGTGGAGGTTTCTCAAACAACTACAGACAGAGCTACCATATGATCCAGCGATCACACTACTGGGTATATATCCAAAGGAATGGAAATCATCATGTTGAAGGGATAATGCACCCCCATGTTCATAACAGTTATATTTACAATAGCCAAAATATGGAACAAACCTAAATGTCCAAAGACAGATGACTGGATAAAGAAATTGTGGTATATATGCGTGATGGACTATTACTCAGCCATAAAAAGGAATGAAATTCTTCCATTTGCAGCAACATAAATTAGTCTGGAGAAAATTATGTTAAGTGAAATAAGTCAGACAAAGAAATAGAAATACTGCATGTTCTCACTCATAACTGGCTGCTAGGAAGAGAGGAAAGGAGGGAGAGATGTTGGAAGGGTGTGGGGAGGGAAGGAGAGATGGAAGGAAGGAAGGAAGGAAGACAGGAAGGAAGGAAGGAAGGAAGGAAGGAAGGAAGAAAGAAAAAGAAAGACAGACAGACCACAACAATACATTGAACTTTTAGAAGGAGAGAAGAAACATAAGGATACTAGAGACAGGCATGAGAGAGGGAGGGGGTTTGGGGAAGTGATAGGTCAGGCAAAGAGCATAAAGAAATATGATTTGTAAAACTGAATATGCTAATAATAAATAAAAATTTAAAATAAAAAAATAAATACATGTAGTTTCTTATATCCTATTTTTAATCAATTCAACACATATCATTTATATCATTTATTTTTGGAGGTATAATTGATACACCTCCAAATTCTTTTCTAAAATCCTTTAGGGAAACAGTTATATCACAATCACAATTCAAAACAGCAACTATTTCATTTGCTTCCATGACATCTTTGGAAGAGAACGTGAGAGGAGACAAAAGAAAATTAAATCATCAAACAACTTATTGTAAAGCTATGTAATTTTTATCCAGAAAGGAACTCATAAATCATCCTTCCATTCATTTATTCAAAAATATAGAGAGATTATTGTGTTAGTTCAAGCTTCTATAACAGAACACCATAGACTGGGTGGCTTAAACAACAGACATTTATTTCTCACAGTTCTTGAGGTTTGGAATCCAAGATTGAGGTGCTGGTAGATTTGGTTCTTGGTGAGGGGCCTCTTATTGGCTTGTCGGCCCACCATCTTGCTGACTCATATGAATTCTTATGAATTGATCACAGAGCAAGTTGGCTGATCTCTCCTCTAAGGGCACTAATCCTGTCATGAGGTATCTCATCCTCATGACCTCATCTAAATGTAATTACTTCTAAATGTCCCTGTCTCTTTTGTCATTTGGGAGGGCCCAGAAGCAAGGACATTCCAGTAATAAAAAGCAAGCCTAGCACCCAGATCTTGGTTTATAGTACCAATGTTTAATGAAAGGATCCAGGGTTCCTTAAAGAAATTGTTGATTCTAAGACTGGGGCAAGAAATAGTCAAGATGAGCCTGGAACATTTTGTAGTGCCAAAAAGTAAGGAAGTACTAAATAAATAAATAAATAAATAAACAAACAAACAAATAAATAAATAAATAAAATTATGGGGTTATGTCCAAGAGACACAGAAGCCAACAGGATAGCTATATTACTAGATTATAACACAAAGTATAAAAGAAATATTCATGAGTTCATACTCGTATAAATAAATAATTGAGTAAATTAATGAGGAGTATAGATGAATCTCTTGTGTAAAAGAAGCACAAATAATTTTCATAGATATTCCACCCTGAAGGAGTATAACAGAATTCCCCACTTCCTAAATGTCGGCTATGCATAGTGACTTCTTCCCAAAGTCTATAGTATAAAAATGAGAAATAAAGACAAATTTTGCAATGGAGAAACTTGACAAATACTGCTTCAGCCAAATGATCACATCCAACATCATCAATAATAAGTTAATAGTATATACCATTCATATAATGTATGAACACTTTACCTGTGATCTTCCTGCCCCAGATTCATGACCCTAGCCCAATCATGAGAAAAACATGAGACAAATCTCGTTCAAGGAATCTTCTACAAAATACTTTATCAGTACTCCTGAAAATTGTCAAGATTATCAAAATCTATGAAAGTGTGAGAAACTGTCATGTCCAAGAGGAACTTAAGGAAAGATGAGGACAAAATATAATGTGATACCATGGGTGGGTACTGGAACAAAAAAAGGGCATTAAATAAAATCAGTTTTAGTCAATAATGTTCATTAATTGGTTCATTAATTATTAAAAATGTACCATATTGATATAGGTATTAATAATAGGAGAAATTGGGTGTTGGGTATTTGAAAGTTCTCTGTACTAATTTGGCAATTTTTCTATAAATCTAAAAGTGTTCTTACAATAGCTTTTTTTTTTTTTTCCAAAAGCTGTGTTCTAGTGAAGTTTATATAGAAACTGATAAAAATAAACCATATGGTATGAGATGGTGATAAATACTATGGGGAGAAATAAGGAGTAAAAAGAAAAGAAAATGCTTGCTGGAGTAGAGGTGAAAGGTTTGCCTCATTACTACTCATAGGTCTCTATGGAAATGGAGCCAGGGTTTGAGAGCTGTCATGTGTATACAAGGCTGCAAGTGGTGACTGATACAAATAAGGAATAAGGAAGAATAGTATTAGTCCTGGGAGACTCAAGGTATCTTAGTCCATTCAGGGTGCTCTAAGAAAATACCATAGACTGAGTGGCTTATAAACAACAGAAATTTGTTTCTCACAGTTCTAGAGATTGGAAAATCCAAGATTAAGGGTCTGGCAGATTAGGTGTCTGGTGATGGCCCACTTCCTGATTCATGGACAGCTGTCTTTCATTGTGGAAGGGGTAAGAAGTGTCTTTCTCTAGTTTCTTTTATAAGGGCACTAATTTCATTAGGGTTTCACTCTCATGACCTAATGACCTGCCAAAGGTCCCACCTCCTAATACCATCACCTTGGGGGATAGGATTTTAACATATGAATGGGGGGGGAGAGTGCACAAGCATTCAGATCATAGCAGAAAGCAAATACTGCTAGTTACACTCTAGGAGGGGAGGAAAAAGTGGAAGTCTTGCCAAGAACATGCAGAATCACCTGGACATGTCTTCATTCCTACCAGTGGTATGTGGAGCTTTGGGACTTTTTCTTGGTATATTGATGGAGAAGATCAGTGCAACTTCCTTCTTTTATAGATAAGAAATCTGAGACCAAAGAACTCAATAATAATCTTTCATGATCCCATACCGAGCTAGTTACAAATTTTAAACCAACACCAAAGTTTCCTGATTCCTAAACCAAAACACTTTCATTTGCACCAAATTGCTTCCTCATGTTGATGATGTCAGTGTGCATCTGAGATGACTGCCAGTTAAGAATACACAGACAAAGGAAATCTTTAAAATGGATACATTTGCTTTCTAGATAAACGGCCGATATGATCATTCTTTGATTCATGTACTAATTATTTATAGTTGAGAATATTTTTATTCTAAGGTGGCACACCTGTACCCCCAACTGTGAGTTTCAACTTGTGCATTTTATTTTTACTTTCTAGACTGCTAAGATTACATTTAGATTGGCTTATTGGCATTTAAGATCAGCTTCTCCATATGCATTGGGTTCCACCATTCTTGTATGATAGCTACTTGGATATAAATAAACTCAAAAGTGAACGAAGTTGTCTGATTGAAAGGTCAAATGAAAATCATTTAATCATAACATAGTTGAGATTTTTTAAAAAGCGTATATTAAGAACCCATCCTATGTTAGAAATTATGTGTTGCATTTGCACATGGCACCTCTTAGATTCCTAGCACAATACATTACCCAAGATAAGCATTGAATTAATATATATTGTATAAATGAATTGATTTCCTATAACATGTTCTTGTTCTACAGATTATTACTTGCTAAATAAACCAATCCATTTTGTTCCATAGTTCTTTTAGCAGAGATTAGTTCTCAGGGCAAAAGAAGATGTGAATGTGTATGCATAATATGTTTGTACATATATTCTATTTTGAAATTAGTGAAGAGAAGACAATTAAAAAAAACCAGTGTGCAAGAAGTCAAAAGAAACAGAGGAAAGCTGAAAGGGCACACTTGAGAAATTAAATTTTTTATTTAGATAAAGATAGAGCAGAAAAACACCTGTATCTGCTTTTTTTTTTTTTAACTATGAAAGTGCTGCATAGTGAAATTCACTTAATATTTTATAGTAGGCCATTCTATAATCTTATGTTTATTATTCTGAACATCATTTTCAATTGAGTGAAATACTAGGTATAATAGGTATAGAGAAAGATTCACAGAATAGTTTAAAACAGTGGAGAGGATGTGAGGAAAGTTGTGCTTCTTGAGTTGGACATATGTGTGTTTTGTTATTCATACCGTACTCACTTTTCCTCTTGTGTTTGACGTTTCACCGAAGGTAAACTGCCAAAAATCACCTTTTCTGTCAAATTTGCAATCTATTTCATTTTGTGTGACTCAAATTTTACTGAATATTAATAACAAGTAGAAATCTAATAAGATATTTTTAGAAATCAAGTTTTCCCTTTATTCAGGTATACCTCATACATTTATTCCTGTGATTCAGGAAGAAGAAAATAAATATTTTATTCATTATACAAGGGTACAAGGCATAATTAATGTCATCGTTGGCAATATCAGCATTCAGAAGGCTCCAGATATCTTGAAGTAAAATATTGAGCACTCCTCTCTCCCACCCACACATGCACACAAATGAATGTTAAACAAAAACACACACATAGTATTAGATAGAGGAAATTTGGCTTGACAGAAATCCATAGTAACAAAACACAAGCTTTTAGATTATGAAAAGCTCGGCAAATATAGAAAATGTAAAATGACTCCAAAGACTTCTAATAAAACTTTAAAATGAATAAACAGCAAGAGAGAGTATTGTCCCGCCGTGTTTCCTCATGATCAAACTGCCTCTGGGACACAGTGCCTAATTCTCTTAAGGGCTCTTTAAAAACAATGATGCTTAACCAAACCACTGAGAAAACTGGAGATATTCTAATAAGGAATAAAGTCTTTTTGAAGAAAAAGGTGTTTAATGACTAAAAATGCCCTCAAATCAACGCTGTGTGTAAGAGAATTTTTTTTATGTATTACTAAAACAAATGGTGAGATATAATAAATTTGGATGAAACTAAGAATTTATGCTATTTTGTTAGTCTTAGGATGATATATAGTTTTCCATACAGATTAATGACATCCCTCATTTTATGCATACTCATTGTTACAAACATTTTAGAGGTTATTTTTACACTGAACAACCCTATATCAACTGGCGATCTCAAAGCCCTCCTAATGATTGTTTTGATGAATATATTCCGGAGTGGCATCATTCCTTTGCAATAGCAAAATAACCACTCTATTAAATCCTGGTATTTTTTCTTGTTGTGGTAGAACAGGTAGTCGGCTGAAACTGGGGCCTAATTTGAAAAGACATGATATATGCATGCCAAGACTAGATTACCAAACCAATGGCATCACTAATACGCTCAATACAGAAGGTAGACTCTAGATACTAATTAGAAGTGAGGGCTGTGATACAGCCACTTCCTGACACTTGTCTAAGCCTGTAATTAAAAATAAACCATTCTGAATAGGCCTCAATAAAAATATGTCACTTGTCAAATAATTTTTTTTCATTTGAAACTACCTCTAATTGCTGTATCTGGGAATTTCGAACATTAAATGTTACCTTGTCCCAAGGTTTCTAATTTTCACAATCTCATCATGGCCCATTATAAATTACTTCTTGTACCTAACAGCTAAGTACAAGGATGACACTAATCAGAGCATTACTTTTAGGGTAGAAAGAAGGGAGAAAATGATTTTAATGTTAGTTACAGCGTACATTTGGGGAAGGAGGATCATATCACATTCCTAATAGATGCTGTTATTTCTGAATTTCCTAGTGAACAGTCCTTTGGAAGCTGTTGCTACATTGGAAAAGAAAATAGGCACTAAAACAAACCTATATGTTATTCAGGAAACTTACATTTCACTATAAAACACAGAAGGCTCTTCATCCACATTGTTCTACATATCAATACACTTGCAGCATCACTGTATATATTATTCATGAACCTTACATATATTGAATAAGTAGCCCACAAAAATAATAATGAAGTAAAATAATTAATTAAATTAAAACCAAGGCAGTAGAGAGAAGAGGAAATGAACATTGAAAAAATGTTTGCAGGGAGAATGTTGGGAGAAGCAGTTCTAAAAATGGCAATCTGGAAATTACTTCCTTTGGGAAAACTACTTTGCATCTTTTGCAAAATACAAATAGTCCTCAAACTTTTTAATCATAAGACTTCTCTTTTAGCTGACAAATAAAGGTGAGGAATACTATTTTCAGTTCCTAACCAAAGAAGAGTGAATTTAATGAATCTTATTCCTATTTTAGTGTGATTTTTTACTCTCTCTCTGAGTTAAATTGAAACTCTAGGTGTTAACAGATCATCAAATTTACCTTTCAGAAATTGGGTGCTGGCTTGAGCTATGCCATAAATAAATAGCTGCTATATGCAATGAGTTCTCAGGGGGAAAATAAAGACTTTCCAAATAGAGATGGCTATACATGTAACTGTCATCATGAATATAGGGCTATTCATATGAAAAATGGGATTAATAGCATAAGGGTAAGGTAATGTATTTTCTCTTATTGGGTTAGGAAAAAGTCTGAAATTTCCATCTTTGCATGTTGTTTGGAAATGCACTCTCAGTAAGTTCAATCATTAGCTTATGCTAATATAAGAATGAAATAGAGTTGTAGATACAAAAACACAGCCTAAATGTTTTGTGGCTTCTGCTGTGAAGAGGTGGAGTGTATCACTCTACCTATTGAATCCAGGCTGGCCTTGTGATTTCTTTGACCAGTAATGTGGCACAGTGTCATTATGCAAGTGCTAGACTCTAGGCCTCAAGATACCTTGCAGCATTCACTTTCAGCCTGATGGGGTATTCCTCTGAGACCACCATATAAGAAAGTTGGTCTGGAATTCTGGAGGTTGAGAGGCATGTGGACATTTGAGTTGCCCTAGTTGTCAGCTAGAGTTAATATCAGACATGTCATTGATGCCACCTTGGGTCTTCCAGGCCATCCATCTATTCAGTTTACATAGTCTCATTTGTGACCTCAGGCAAAGTCAGCAGAGGAGCCACCAAGCTGACAAACAAAATAAATAAAGTGTTGTTTTAAGCCACAACATTGTTATGTAGCAACAGATAACTGAAACAAATGGTTTTTTAGATTAAGTTAGATTAAGTTAGAGGTCTATCTATCAGGATTCTTTAAAAGTGGCTTATTAGATAATTACAACAATATCAATAATAATAATTTCTTCTTTATAGTAAATGTGTATTACATTACATGCACAAGGCTAGTTATTATGTTGTTATCTGAGCATGCCCAAGATGTACTAAGTTAGTGATGCTAGGTATCAAATAATAATAACCACTTTTTCATTTTATTTGCTTTTATCTTATAAATTGTAAATAATTTTATAAATAAAATTATTTTTTATTTTATAAATCATTACAGTGAAGCTGTATTTTTTGGTGTGCAGTTCTGCACATTTAACATGTGTATAGAATAACACAACCACCAATGCAAGGAGGATACAGAACAGTCCTATGACTCCCAAAATGTCTTTTATGCTATTTCTTTATACTTACAAACCCACCCTTATCTCCTGGAAGTTACTGATGTATTCTCAATCACAATTTTGTGTTTTCAAAAATATCAAATAAATGGAATCATTCAGTATGTAATCAATCTTTTGAGACCAATTTTGTTTTGCATTCTGCATAATGCCTTTGAGTGTTATCCAAACTGTGCATATCAAAAGTTCCTTTTTAGTTGTTGAGCAACATTCCATTGTATGGATGTACCACAAGTTTTGTCCTTTCACTTGGCTCATGACGTTAGGGTTATTCCAATGCTTGATGAGTATAAAAAAGCAGCTACAAATATTTGTGTACAGGATATTGAGTGAACATGAGTTTTTATTTCTCTATGGTAAATACCCAGGGATGGTCATATGGTAAGTATATTTTTAACTTTATAAGAAACTTCCAAATTATTATCCAAATTAACTGTACCATTTTACATTAATAGCAGCAATGTACGAAAGTTCACATTGCTCTGTACCCTTGTCATGATTTGGTACAGTCAATATTATTTTATTTTAGCCATTATAGTAGGAGTTCAGTAGTATTTAATGATTGTTTTAATTTTTATTACTCTAATGGCTAATGATGTTGAATATCTCTCCTTGTGCTCATTTGCCTTATTTATACTTTCTTTGGTAAGGTGTCTTTTGAACATTTCTTTTGAATTCTTATTTTTGTTTGTTTATTTGTTCATTTTGTTTTGTTTCTCACATGAGAAAACAATAGTAAAGTTGCCTTGGAAAACACTGTTCAAAGAGTGTAATAACCAGCTTGCAAGATGGTTCCAATGAACCTGCCATCTTGTATTCAGACCCTTCCATGATCACTTCTCATGCTGTACAATGCACATTGGTTCATGTAACCAATAGCAAACAGTATGCCACTTATAACAATAGGCTATAAAAAAAGACTGGCAACCATTTTTGGTCCATTTTGGCCAGGAGTCAGCAACCTGTTTCTGTAAAAGGGCAGCTATTAAATATTTTAGGATTTGTGGGCCATACACAATCTCTGTAGTATATTTTTGTTTTTGTCACAACTTTTTACAAATGTAAAAATAATTTCTAGATTATATGCTGTAGAAAAACTGGCCACAGGCTGCATTTTGCCTGTGAACCATAGTTTGCTGACCTTTGATCTTGTTGAATGTTTCATGGCACGTGAAAAGAATGTGTTCTGCTCATGTTGGTTGTAGTATTCTAGAAATGTCAGTTATACCCAATTGGTTTGTGACATTATTTTGTTCTTCTGTATACTTGCTAATTCTATGTCTACTAGTTTAATATATTACTGAAAGGAAAATGTAGAAGTTTTCTATTAGATTTCTGAATCTGTCTATTTCTTTTTTTAATCAGTTTTCTCTTCATATATTTCAAACTTCTGGTGTTAGGTGTTAACACATTCAGGGATTGTGTGTGTGTGTGTTTGTCTTCTTGGTGAGTTGATTTTTTCATCATAATATAATGTCCTTCTTTTTAAAATTATTATTAATAGACTATTTTTTTAGAGGAGTTTTAAGTTCACAGTAATTTTGAGCAGAAGTTAGAGAATTCCCATATACCCTCTGCCCCTAAACATGCATACCTTTTTACATTATCAACATCCCTTACCAGAGAGGCACATTTGTTACAACTGATGAACCTACATTGATTTATTATCACCCAAAATTCATAGTTTACAGTACAGTTCATTCTAGGTGTTATGCATACTGTGTGTGTGAACAAATGTACAAAGAGTCCTCAAAAAGTTTATGGAAAATGCATATTATGAAAAAACTGCATGAATTTCAAAAATTTTTGCTCCAAAATAAACTCATACTAACTTGCTATGACAGTCTGAGCAGGATCTAGCTTAGACACTAAGAAGGGTAAGCCATCAGTTTGAAAAGAGCCCCTAGCACAGCAACATAAATTCTGCTAAAATCAGAGCAAGAACAAACACCAAATTTATGGCAAAGCTTGGGTGGATGAATTATGAAATCAATGATCCTTTATGAAAGTTTTATGGGGACAATGACCCAAAGAAATCAACAGTTTACAAATGGTTAACTCATTTTAAGAAGAGATGAGACAACGTTGAAGATGAAGCCTATGGTGGCAGACCATCTACAACAATTTGTGAGGAATAAATTAATCTTGTTTGTACCCTAATTAAAATGGACTAATGACTAACAGCAGAAACAATAGCCAACACCATCGATATTTCAACTAGTTTACCTTAAACATTTCTTATTAAATGTATTAGTCCATTTTCTGTCACTGATGACAGAATATCTGAAACTGGGTAATTTATAAAGTAATAAAATTTATTTCATACAGTTTTGGAGGCTGAGAAGTCCATAGTTCAAGAAGCATATCTGGCGAGGGCCTTCTTCCAGGTGGGAACTCTTTACAGGGTCTGGTGGTGATGCAGGATATCACATGGAAGCAATGGTATGAGCAAGAGAGTTAATGTGCTCACTTGCCCTCTTTATAAAGCCATCAGAACCACTCCCTGATAACCCACTAAACCATTAACCCATTATTCCATAAATTGATTAATCCATTCATGAGGGCACAGTCCTCACGATCCAGTTACCTCTTAAAGGCCCCACCTTTCAAACACTGTAGTTGGATTGCCCACCCTCTCAACACAGACACATTGGGAATCAAGTTTCCAACACACGAAATTTGAAAGGACACATTCAACCCATAGCATGCTGCTCCTGGCCCCCTAAATTTATGTCCTTCTCACATGTAAATACATTCATTCCATCCCCAAAGCTTTAATTTGTTTTAACTCAAAGTCCAAAGTCTCTTCTGTGAAATTAAACAAGATATCTACTGTCCAGATACAATGATGGAACAAGCATAGCATACTATTCCCATTCAAAAAGAGAGAAATAGGCCAAAAGAAAGGGGTAACAGGTTCTAAGCTTGTCCAAAACCCAGCAGGGCAGGCATTAAATCTTAAAGCTGGAGAACAATGTCTATTGACTCCATGTCCAGCACCCTCTGCACACTGGTTGCATGGATTGAGCTCCAAGTCCTTGGGCAGCCCCTCTATAGCCTTCCTGGGCTCCACTCATTCTTCAGCTCTCCCAGACCGGTGTTGCATGCTGGTCAATCTCCAGTTCTGGAATCTCAATGGTGGTCCTGCTCCCATGGCTCTCTACTAGGCAAGGCCCTGGTGGGAACTCTCTGCTGCAGCTCCAACCCCACATTTCTTCTTGGTATTGCTCTAGTGGAGGCTCTCTCTCTGACCCCACAACAGATCTCTTCCTGGGCCACCAAGCTTTTCCATACGTCCTTTTGTGTATGCCATGCCTCCACAGCTCTAGTATTCCGCAGCTGGCAGACTTGACACCACATGGACACCACCAAGGCTTCTGGTTTGTTTCTTCCAAAGTGGCAAGTCCAGCAGCACATGGGGCCATTTTAGCTCCTACTAGAGTAGCCAGAATTCAGAGAGCAGCATCCTGAGGTAGCATTGGGTAGTGAGCCCATGCAGGGCAACCCAAGCCTGTTCTGTGAAACCAGCTCTTCTTCCTAGGCTTCCGGATCTGTGATGGGAAGGGCAACATCGAAGACCAAATAATTGCAGTTGAGCAAATTTTCTGCTTGATGGGTGTCAAAACTATCGTGCCTACATCAGCTGCAAATAAGAGCAGTGCTTTCCATGGAAATTTTAAACAAATGGGGTCAAGATCCTTAAGCATTTCTTCGAAAAATTGCAACAGGAGCTGAAACATGGCTTTACCAGTATGATCCTGAAGACAAAGCAAAATCAAAGCCATAGCTACCAAAGGTGTTAGTGGTCCAGTCAAAGCAAAAGCAGACTGGTCAAGAGCAAAGATCACAACAACAGTTTTTGGGGGATGTTCAAGGTATTTTCTTGTTGACTTTCTGGAGAGCCAGAGAAAGATAACATCTGCTTATTATAAGAGTGTTTTGAGAAAATTAGCTAAAACTTTCGCCTAAAAACACCTGGGAAAGCTTCACCAAAGTTCTTCACCATGACAAATGCCCCTGTTCATTTTTATCATCAAACGGGCAATTATGCCAGAGTTTCAATAGGAAACCATTAGGTGTCCACCGTACAGTCCTGATTTGGCTCCTTCTGACATTTGTTTTGTGTGTATTCTAATCTTAAAAAATATTTAAAGGGCACCCATTCTTCTTCAATTAATAATGTTAAAAAAATGCATTGACGTTATTAAATTCCCAGAGTCTTCAGTTCTTTAGGCATGAACTAAATGGTAGTATCATCATTTTAAAAAGTTTCTTCAACTTGATGGAACTTATGTTGAGAAATAAAATATACATTTTTCATTTTTATGTTTCAATTTCATTTTTTCATGAACTTTTTTGGAGTCCCTCATATAATGACATTTATTCAACATATTAGTATTATACAGAGTAATTTCACTGCTCTAAAATTTTTCTGTGCTTTGCCTATTTATTCTTCCTTTTCCCTCACCCCCTGGCAACCACTTATCTTTTTATTGTCTCCATAGATTTGCCTTTTTCAGAATATCATATAGATGGAATCACACAGTGTGTAGCCTTTTGGGTTGGCTTCTTTCACTTGGAAATATGCATTTAAGTTTTCTCCATGTCTCTTCATGCCTTGATAGCATTTTTTTTTTCTTAAATAGATGAATAGTATTTCATTTTCTGGATGTATGACAGTTTATTTACACATTCACCTACTTAAAAATATCTTGGATTTTTCCAAATTTGGCAATTATAAATAAAGCTTTTATAAATACTTGAGTGCATGTTTTTGTGTGGACATAAGTTTTCTATTCATGTTTAGTTTTGTAAGGAACCACCAAACTGCCTTCCAAAGTGGCTGTACCATTTTGCATTCCCATCAGCAATGAATGAGAGTTCCTGTTGCTTCATGTCATCAGTATTTGATGTTGTCTGTGTCTTGGGTTTTGGTCATTCTAATAGGGGTGTATAAGTATCTCATTGTTGTTTTAATTTGCATTTTCTTGAGGACTTATTATATGGAGTATCTTTTCACATGCTTATTTGCTATCTGTATATTTCCTTTCAGGAATTGTCTGCTAAGGTCTTTGACCCACTTTTTAATTGGGTAGTTTGTTTTCTTATTTTGAGTTTTAAGCATTCTCTATATATCTGGGATAACAGTTCCTTATTAGATATGTCTTTGCAAATATTTTTTTACAATCTGTAGCTTATATTTTTATTCTCTTGACAGTGTGTTTCACAGAGTAGAAATTTTTAATTTTAATAAAGTGCAGCCTATTAATTCTTTCTTTCATGAATTGTGCTTTTGTTATTGTACTTAAAAAGTCATTGTCATACCCAAGGTCATCTACGTTTTTGCCTATGTTATCTTCTAGGAGTCTTATAGTTTTGCATTTTGCATTTAGGTCTGTGATCCATTTTTTTTTTTTTTTTGTCTTTTTTTTGTGACCGGTAAGGGGATCACAACCCTTGGCTTGGTGTCGTCCGCACCGCACCCAGCCAGTGAGTGCACCGGCCATCCCTATATAGGATCTGAACTCGCGGCGGCAGCGCCGCTGCGCTCCCAGCACCACACTCTCCCGAGTGCTCCACGGGGTTGGCCCCTGTGATCCATTTTGAGTTAATTCTTGTGAAGGGTGTAAGGTCTGTGTCTAGATTCATTGGTTTTTTTTTTTTTTTTTGCACGTGGATGTTCAGTTGTTCTAGCATCATTTGTTGAAAAGACTTATTTCTTTACTGTGTTGCCTTTGCTTCTTTGTCAAAGGTCAGCTGGCTATACTTAAGTGGATCTATTTCTGTGATCTCTATTCTGTTCTATTGATCTATTTGTATATCCTTTCACCAATACCACATTATCTTGATTAGTGGACCTCTAAAGTAGTCTTGAAGTTGGGTAATAGTCCTCCAACTTTGCTCTTCTCCCTTTAATATTGTGTTAGCTATTCTGGATCTTTTGACTCCCCATATAAACTTTAGAATCAGTTTGTTGATATCTACAAAATAACTTATTAAGATTTTGATTGAAATTGCCTTGAATATATAGATCATATTGAGTAAAACTAACATTTTGATAGTATTGAGACTTCCTATCCATAATCATGGAAATATTTCCATTTATTTAGTTCTGCTTTGATTTATTTTATCAGAGTTTTGTAGTTTTTCTATATAAACCTTTTATATATTTTATTAGATTTATGCCTAACTTTTTTTTAAGGTACTAAATTTTACTTTGCCTAATATTAATGGAGCCAGTCCAGCTTTTTTATTAGTAGTAGTAGTAGTGGTATTTGTATTATCTTTTTTCCATTCTTTTACCTTTAATTCACTTATATGATTATAAGAGAGAATACTTCAAAAAGTTCATGGAAAAATAGAATTAATAAATAATACAAATCTTTCCATAAACTTCAAAAGTAAGTTTCTTGTAGACAACATATATGTGTGGATTTAAAAAAAAAAAAAAATCTATCTCTGTTAACCGATATGAATCAACACTTCACATTTAATGCTATTATTAATTTGTTAGAATTTAGGTTGTTATAGTCTGAATTGTGAAGCATGCATCTCCAAATTTTATTTTGACACCCTAACCCTTAATGCGGCTGTACTTGGAGACAGCAAGAGTAAAAACGGTTAAGTGAGGTCATAAGGGTGGGGCTTTTATCCATAAGGCTAGTGATCTTTTATAAAGAGGAAGAGACACCAGATCTCTCTCTCTCTCTCTCTCTCTCTCTCGCTCTCTCTCACTCACTCACAGAGGAAAGGCTGCATGAGTACATAACGAGAAAGCGGCCACTTACAAACCAGAAAGAGAGCCTTCACAAGAAACTGAAGTTTTTTGGCACCTTGATTATAGACTTCTAGGCTCCAGAACTGTGAGAAAATAAACGTCTCATTTTAAGCCAACAAATCTGTGATATTTTTTCATGGAAGCCTGAGGAAACTAATATATATCTTCCATTTTACTACTCGTTTTCTGTTCGTTTGCTTTCTTTTAAAAATTCTTCTGTTTCTTCTTTTCCATCTTATTTTTGAAGTTAAGTATTTTTTTTAGTATTTTCTTTTGATGTTTTTGAGTCTATCTCTTTCTATACCTTTTCTATGTCTTCTTTAGGGATTATAGTATGCATGTTAACTATTTTAGTCTAGATACAGGTTAAATATTTTACGATGTTAAGTAGAATGAAGTAATAGATAACACCATATAGATCTTTTTCCACCCCTTTATTTTATAGTGTTCTTATACATTACATCTATGTACATTGCAAACTCCACAAAACAATTGTGGTATCAATTGGTGTACTGCAAATCAATTCTGACAGTCATTTCCTGGAACTAGTATCAAATTCCACAGGTTTAAGGTAATGGTCCCCAACAAGATTATCCCCACTTCAGATGTTACGATACTTCAGAATGCCTGAGACCACTCACACTTCTGACCAACTGCCTACAAATTTGGGGGTTCACATCATCCTCTCAGGTTTAATAATTCCCTAGAATGACACACAGAACTCAGGAGAGTGCTATACTTACAATGTTATTAGAAAATCTACAAATCAGGATCCATCAAGCTAAGAGACAAACAGGTGAAGTCAGAGAAGGTCCCAAGAACAGAGCTTTTCTGCATTCTCTCTCCTGTGTAATCAAGGTAAGTCACACTGTGGCACATCAATATGGTCACCAACCTGGAAGTTTCACTGAACTTCAGAGTGCAGAGCTTTTATTGATTTTTTATTACGTAGGTATGATTGATTGAGTCATTTGTCATGTGATTGAGCTCAATATTCAACCCTTTCCCTCCCAAAGGTCAGGCTGGCTCAGAGACTCAATCCTCTAACTACATGGTTGATCTTTCTGGCATTGCTATTCTCAATGCTGAAACTACTTAGGGACCTATGATGAGTCCCCTCATTAGCCTGCACAGTCAGGTGTAACTGGAAGGTGCTCATGAATGACAAAGAAGCTCCTATTATTCAGGAAATTGTAAAGCTTTTATCATTGGTATCTGTTGATTGTCTTTTTTCTTCTAACTTAAGATTTTTCTTCTACTTTTTTATGCCAAATAAATTCGAATTAAATATTAGACATGTGGAATATTATCATTTGAGACTATTATTGATTAACTTCTAAGTGTGATATATTTGTTTTGCCAGGGAGTAGACCTGTTTAGATTAAATCACAATTTTCAACCTGCAGTTTTCAAAGCAATTGCAGTGCTATTCAGGTCTGTTTGGATTATATATCACCCGGCTACTAGTCGGGGACCTGTTATATCTGTTGGTATATCTGTTAATTCAGTTCTCATTATTTTGAATATGCTCCATAGTATCAGTATATGTGAAGCTTGGAGTTTGCCTAGGAGTTTACAAAAACATTTCTTAGGCTGCTTTCCCATGCTCCTTCCTCTCTTCAGCCTCCCCAACAGTTTCTGTTTCCCTGGGGCTTCTGGTTTTTGTCCCCTAGCCAGAAAGTCAAGACTCTATTTACCCTGTTCTTCCATTTACTTTGCCAACTGATGACAGATCTGAGGGCAAGCAGCAAAAGAGAGAGAAAATAAAAGCAACAAAGTATAGACATATAGTCTTGGAACCATAGCTCCACTGACCTAAGAGGAAGATTCCCCTCCACTGGAATTTTGATTTGTGTCAGTTTCTGCTGCCTACAGCTGCCACCGACACCATGGGATAACTTGTGGTCTGGGATGTGGGAGAACATGGAAAAGGCAAAAACAAGGGGCTGTGTTTCCACAATCTTTCTGAGTGTTATAGGTTTTCTTTCCCATTCATTGAACCAGAACTGGAGGATTTTACCTGGAGAGCTCTCTTTTTCTCTCCACCCTGGTGCCCACTTCTGGTGCACTGAGTTCAGGTTGGGGGATACCAAAGGAAAAAAAAATGTAAACTCATGGTTGTGCCAGTGCAATTTCAAAATTTTGCCCTTCTTCCCCAATCTGCCTGCTGCTATTTACTTTCAGAGTTCTTGAATAGCTCTTCCACGCATTCTTTCCAGATTTTATAGCTGTATTTATAAGAAGCAGAGTGGGGTGTGTTTATTCCATCTTAGACCTGGAGCTTGGACTCCTTGATAACAAATATTTACAGAGTGGATTGTATGTGACAGGCCCTATGCTAAATAATTTATATAGATTATCTCTGTCTCAGACAATACGTCACTGAGGTTAGTTCAACTTTACAGATGAAGAAACTGGGTATTTGAGTGACTGAGAAATAACTTGCTCGAACACACTGCTCCTAAGACGTCTCTGTGCTCAAAGACTTTAGGCCTATTGAGTTTTAGAGCATAAAGCATTTTTCTGGAATAACCTCAGTTGGGACAATGACCCAAACTGAGAATGGGATTCTGGGTATAGAGAAATTTGTGTGAAAGCCCAGAGTAGCAATACTTAAAGAAAATTACACGAGTAATGCTGAAAACCAATTTGCCTTTTCATTATTTTATTTGGCTCTAGTCCTGCTGACAAAATCTTTCCAAGGTCAGAACTAAGGTTTCCTTGCAGTGAGAAAATGTGCTTGGAGGCTTCTTAAAGCTCTAGGAGTCTAAGAGCAAAATACCTTTAACAAAGATTTTTGAAAATAGAACAGTAGGATAGAGAAAAGCAATGAACAGACTTCCCTGATAACCCTCTGACTTTGTCAAATGGTAGCTTAGCTCTTTGTAATAGTTACATATTTAAGCTTGAAGAAATGTTATTGGCATTTTAATCTCCTGAAATTTTATTTCAGCACGCATACAATGTTTAAAAGCTGATAAAGGTTTTTTACTGAGTTAATAAATGCTTATCATCTGGAATTTTATTAAATTATCTGAGAGTTCCCCAAACAGATTTTTCAGTCATGTAAATACCTGAGAATGTCCCCAAAATTAATAGTTAACATAAATTAGGACAAAGTTAAAAAAATGAATAAGTTTTAAGATAATCTGATTTTGACCTGGGACCAGTTATGTCCTATCCTCATTTAACTTCATAAAATATGAAGTTTTGTATAGAGTTCTGTGGTGTTATTTGTTCAATGTAGTTTCTTTTTTTTTCAACCAAACAAACCTGAAAATGCCAATAGCCCAAAAGAAAAAAAAAAAGGCAACCGAAAAGCAAAGGGAAAATTTGCCCAGATGCAGAGGTTGTGTGGTAAGAACATCTTAATAAACCAAGTTTATAACCTAATGTCAGCATCTTCTGATGGACTGAAGAATTAGATATCACTATTTGTGGAGTCCATTTTTTTGCTATGCTTACTTTGTTAGCCAAACTATGTTATTGAAAGTAAGGTGTTGTCTGTAATAGAGACTACATGCACACAGCAAACAACAACAACAAAAAAGAATTCTCTCGGGCTGTTTGATAATCAATTATTTCCTTAAATAAAATTTCCCAGAACAAGGTCACCTGGCATTGCAGCTGATGAGAGAGTGGTATAATGGAAAGATCACCATAACTCATAAATCAACATCCCTGCTTTATAAAACTCAGAGACGACTGATGTGCTTAACATGCACTCAGCTTGGGCCGAGCCCATGGCGCACTTGGTAGAGTGCGGCGCTGGGAGCCCTGCGACGCTCCCGCCGCGGGTTCGGATCCTATATAGGACTGGCCGGTGCACTCACTGGCTGAGGGCCAGTCACGAAAAGGACAAAAAAAAAAAAAAAGGTAACATGCACTCAGCTTTATTATAGCTATTAACACTTCTTTTTGTTTTGAATCATGACTCTATTGATTGTTTAGGGCTGCCATAACAAAATACTATAGAGTAGGTGGCTTAAATAGCAGAAATGTATTTTCTTATACTTCTGAAGGCTAGAAGTCCAAGATCAAAGTGTTGGCAGGGTTGGTGTTTCTCTCGTAGATGACTGTTTTTTCTCTATATCTTCACATGGTCTTCCTCTTGTCTGTGTCTGTGTCCTAATCTCCTTTTCTTATGATACCAGTCATACTGGATGAGGGCCCACCATAGTGATTGCATTTTAACTTAATCACCTCTCTATGTACCCTATCTGCCATAGTCTGAGGTACCGGAGTTAGGACATCAATTCATGAATTTGGGGGGACACAGTTCAGTCCATCACAATGTTATTTAGATTTTATAAATTATCATGTATACACATAACACACATACGAGGGTACTTCAAAAAGTTCATGGAAAGACTCGTATTAACTTTCAATTCTATTTTTTCTACAAACTTTTTAAAGTACAATATATGTGTGTGTGTGTGTGTGTGTGTGTGTGTATTATGTTTATAACCAGAAAATTTAAGACACCATATTAAATTGTCTTCTGTTAAAATTAGAGGAGCAGATCACACTTGAATTGCATTTACAAAAGGAAAAAATTTGTTAGAAAAAAAATTTTACATAGTTTTTAAACTTCTACCCCTAGCTTTAGTAAATTTAAAGTAAAATTAGTAAATTTAGTAAATTTAGTAAATTTAGTAAATCCCAGCAAGGTATGGCACTTAGAAAGGCAGAACAAGAAGCCTGTGGCTCTGTCATGCCTAAGGCTTGTGCTCTGGTGTCAGCACTATCCTCATCCAAATCACTTCAGTTATTTATGTTTTCTGACTGGCTTTTGTACATTTGAGTTTTTAATAAATGCTCTGACCACATACAGACCATGTGAATGATGCCAACTGGCTTGGTTTCAGGTTTTCTCTTCCTGGAGGGAATAAATGGTGTTTTTGATTTATTGTCTAGCAGAAGTTTCTGAGAGGCATGTCTTAGTTAAGGTTTATAGCTCAATGTCAAGTAAAAAAGATTCAATAACATTTATTTGTTTTTTGCTATAGGTGTACCTTCAAACAGAGACTGGATCTGTGGGTTTGATATAGTTGTATCAAATCAATTGCCAGTTAAAACTGTGTCTATTAAAAAAAAATTGGAAAGTAAATTTTTAGCTAAACCCCTATGTAATGTAATTTACATTATAATATCATTATTTATTTATTTATTTTTAAATAAAATGGGTAAAATTATATGCATAATTAGCTATCTCTTTTAGAAATAAATAAAAAATACTAGGAAAAGCAGCTTGTTTGTGTGTGTGTGAGCTTGTGCATGAGTGCTATATAAATTTGAAAAAGCCATTTAGATGATTGATTTTTTTCACTCTACTCTGGGTTAGCACTCTGAGATAAACATGACCACAGACACTTATGCAGAACAAGGTCTATGAAAACTGGAAATTTGAGAGTACTATGATCAATTATGAACAGAAACGGATCATAATAAAAAGAAGAGGTTTTCAAAGTTCTAACTCACACTGACATTCAAGTAAATAATAACAAATGAATCTCACTACAATTTCACAAAGTATTTATGATGTGCCCAATTTCTTAGGAGTCTAGATTTAATCTGCCTTGAATGAGTTTCATAGAGACATATTTTATTCTTTAAGTAATTCACACACCAGGTTACATTATTCTAAATCCTTCATGTAGTAAACTACTTGTGTCTTTTAAACAGTCAAATGATGCAAGTGCAGTCAGGTGCTCTCTCAAAGCTGGTGAAAAATGCATATGTTAACTGGGATGTCTTCCTTTCTATTGGCCATCTTTCCTCTTCCATGTAAATCTATTATTATTATTACTCTTTGCTTATTTTTATTCAGCAATACTTGATGGCCAATCAGACCCCTCTTCTCCATTTTATTCAGCACCTGTATAAATGCATGTTGCTAATTGTACATGGCTTGCATTTTGACAAAATAACCTGTGAGAAAATCCAGTGGAGATTCTATGTATCCTACCTGAGCTGTACATAGCCTGCACTTTACTAGCATCCACCACTACTTTTGTTTTTTAATTTTCCTTATTCTGGTCTTGCAGATTTTCCTTAGCAAACTGTGAGACATAGTGAGGCAGGCAGCAAAGCAAAGTATTTGGTCAAGGCTTCCTGCAGTCACATTGTGCCTCAGGCCCAGCAGCTTCCAAAGGACACATGAAGTACTCCAAAGATGCTAGCTTAATTCTGCAATGACCTATGCTGCTTGTCTTATTAAAGGATTCACTTGATTTAAAATTCCACATAACTTTGGGACACAGGGATGATTACCAGGCCTAGTATACCCTCCCCACATGAGTGCACATCATGTGCAAACTAGAGAGTCAACTCAGTGTTTTGTTTCTGTATTGTATCACTGAGCAGGAGGCTGCCAACCCAACCATGCTGTAGTGACTGACTAAAGCCAAGGGCGAGTAGGTTTTCTTGGAGATGATAGTGGAAGACAGAGAAAAGAGTAAAAAGCAGCTCTTCATTGAAAGAAAGCTCTTCTTAGTGATCTTGACATGAGCTCAGAGGCTGTGACAAAGAACAGAAGCATGACCTTTGTGATTTGCTAGGCAGGATGGCACCTGTCTTGGCATTATCTGAAAAGAGGCCCTGGAGAAGTGTGAACCCTAAACTCTCCTCACAGGACTAACTGGAAATAGAAGTCTCCACCACTGGCCTTCCAGCAGGTGTTCTGTTCACCCCATTTTATTTTGGCTGATTAATTAATATCCAACTTAATTGTCAACTTTCAGATCTTAAGTTTACTTAATGCCTTATATTGTTTGATTTCTTTTCCAATCCTCTGGAGTTCTAACCTTCTACTAGTTCTTATTCCAGCTGACAGTTGTTTTTCTCTCCAATCCTTGCATTTTTTGTGAAGCTGGTGGTTTGAAATGAAAGGTGATCTTGCAGAAAAAAAGACAAACTTCTTTATAGTCTCAGCAGCACCTCCAGTCAGCTCTTCAGTTCTGATTCAAGGTGACTGCTTTTTGTGTTACATTTCTTATCTTAACATTCTGTTTCAGGAGCTGCCAGAACATTCATTTCATTTTTAAAATGAACACAAAAATCCCCAAAGCCTTTACAGGACATTAAGGCTTACTAATTAGATTCATTAAACAGTACTCAAAAATGAACAGTACTCAAAAACGAAGACAATTTGTCTCTTATTCTGTTTTTTTTTCCCAAGACTCCCTCAGCACACTGTTTTATTAAATAATATGCTGTGTTTAATGGCCTCCCTTGCTAAAACATTGGATCACAAAGTGTTGGTTCATTAGACTTTTTGTCAGTGCAACTTGGTTATTGTCAGTTTTCCCCTCCATGACTAAATCTGGTGTCTGGCATTCAAGGTGTTATAATGTATTAAAAAATGATTTGCATGGTGTCCAATTTTGGAGCTGTAAATGTGCTAGAGATAATAGCATAGACTTTCATGGGAATTTTTATTTTTATTTTAAACAAGAGAAAATAATTTTTATTACTGTAATAGCTTTAAAAAATTGATGCAAAGGGTTCGGATCCTATATGGGAATGTCCGGTGCACTCACTGGCTGAGTGCCGGTCAAGAAAAAGACAAAAAAAAAAAAAAAAATTGATGCAAAGTAAAATTTACTTTATAATTGTACATTTCTCAGTTGGGGAACACATCCATAGATTTATGTAAGAATCAACATACTCAGGATACAGAATAATTCCAACATTCCAAAGAATTCCCTGTGCTGTCCTCTCGTGTTCAAAGTCTCCTCCCACACTAGCCCTGGCAACCAATGACCTGCTCTCCATCTGGATTGTGTTAGATTTCCCAAAATATCTATAATGGAAATAATTTAGAATGTGACCTTTGAGATTGGCTTTCTTCACTTAGTATAATGCCTTTAGGATTCATTCACGTTATTATGCATATCAATTATTCATTTCTTTTATTGCTGAGTAGTATTCCATTGTATGTTTGTACCAGAATTTACCTATTCTCTCAGTAAAGGTCATTTTGGTTGCTTCCAGTTTTTGGTGATTATAAATAGAATGCTGTAAATATAGTTTTTGTGGGATTGATGGGTCATATGGTAAGTGAAAATTTAACTATATAAGAAATGACTGGACTTCTGGTTTCCAGTCCAGCATATAAAGAATATAGAAGTCACCATTACATCCTAATAACAAGTAAAAGCTGTACATATTGAAAAATCAACAACTGTTTTTAATCTGTCACAGAAATGAGATCACAGGGCAAACTGCTGCCCCCCAAATTGGAGAGACAGGCAAATACAGAGAATCACAACTTAATCAAGCAGAAAACCCTGAGTAGAAACCTTCTTCGGAATCAGTGCAGGGGTAGGAAAAATCTAAACTGTAATTGATGAATTGCTGGAGGCACAGTGTATGGGACAAGCTGAGACTTAAAAACTCCAGAACAATCACAATAAAACATGGAACTTTAACAAACAGAGACCAGAACTGTGTTGCTAGAGGTGAGAAAGGAGGAGGGTGGCAGGAATGGGCAAGAAATTGGCTAATGGACACAAGGAATGATTATGGTTTGTAATGATGAACGTGCCAGTTATCCTGATTTGATCATCACACATTGTACACAGGTATTGATATTCAACTCTGTACCCCACAAATATGCATAATTGTATTTCATTAAACACACACACACACACACACACACACACACACACACACACACACACACACACACACACACACACACACCCTTCAGAGAGACTCAGCTATAGAGGGACCCCATGCTTTTGTGAATTTTACTTCTAGGATTTCTGCCTTCAGCAGATCAAAGAGAAAAGGAACCATTTTAAAATACACCAGAACACTCTTTTCTTCTTAACAAGGTCTTCTTTCAGGAGAACCCAGTTAACCAGAACCTAACCTGACAGGGCATTATCAGAGTTTAAGTTACCTGGGGGAAGTAAAATATCTAACTCCACTCTCCCCCAGCTGTCCTGTTCCACATGAGGGGTTTGGGGGACTGAAAAGTGCTGGTGAAGTTCACAGTCTGGGGGCACCAAAAGACTAAAACTTAATTACAGGTCTGTAGAACATTTTGCTCCTCCCACAGATTACAACTATTTTACTCAGTGCTCATTTATTTCAACTCCGTTTATACAGTACAGCATGTTTCCCTTTCAACAAAAAATTACAAGGTGTACTAAAAGAAAAAAACAACAACACAATTTGAAGAGACATAAAAAGCATCAGAATCAGAGTCACATATGGCATAATAGCACACCAAATTTTTTTTAAAAACTATGATTATTATGCTAAGAACTTTAATGGAAAAGGTATACAACATGTAAGAACAGATGGATAGTTTAAGCAGAGAGATGAAAATTCTAAGAAAGAATAAAAAATGTTAGAGAACAAAAACATTGAAAAAGAAATAATGTGTTTAATAGACTTTTTAGTAGACTGGACACAGCTGAGAAAAGAACCTCTGAGTTTGAAGATATAACAGAAAACATTGAAATTGAAAAGCAAAGAGAATAAAAACTATGAAAACAAGAAAACAAACAAACCCCACAAAATATCCAAGAATTGTGAGACAAGTAGAAAAGGTATAAATGCACTTAATGGAAATACAAGAAGAGAGAAAGAAACACATCAGCAATATTTAAAGCAATAGTAACTGAGAATTTTCTCCAATTAGTGTCAGACATCAAACCACAAATTCAGAAAGCTAAGAGAACACCAAGTAGGATAAATACCCAAAAAATCTACACATAGGTATGTCATATTCAAACTTCAAAAAATCAATGATGAAGAAAAAACCTTGAAAGGACACAAAGGAAAACACCATCCCTATAGAGGAGGAAAGATAACAATTACATCCAACTTTTCAGAAACCATGCAAGCAAAAAAAGAGTGGAGTGAGATATTAATAAAGTGTTGACAAAAATGAGCAAACTATTCTCCTGAGTGGATGTACCATTTTGCATTCCTATCAGTAATAGACTTCTAGTTGCTCCACGTACTAGTCAGCATTTGGTATTATCAGTGTTTTTCATTACAGTTGGCCCTCTGTATTCACAGATTCAACCAGCCACAGATGGAAAATATTGGGGGGGGAAATAGCAATAAAATAATAAAAAATAATGCAAATTTTAAAACACAGTATAATTATTTAAGTAGCATTTACATTGTATTAGGTATAGTAAGTAATAGAGGGATGATTTCAAGTATACGGGGAAATGTGCATAGGTCATACACAAATAGCATGCCATTTTTCATAAGGGACTTCAGCATCCATGAATTTTGGTATCTGTGTATAACCTGGAACCAATTCCCTGTGGATACCAAGGGAAGACTGGATAACCATTCTAACAGGTCTATAAAAGCTTGTCATTGTGGTTTTAATTTCCATTTCAATAATGACTAATAATGTTGAACATCTTTTCATATGCCTATTTGCCATCCATATGACTTCTTCATTAAAGTGGCTGTTCAAATCTTTCATCTATATTTTGATTGGGTTGTTTATTTTCTTATTCATGATTTATAACACTTAGTTATATATTCTGGATGTCAAATCTCTTGCTGGACATGAGTTGAAATTTCTTTAAGAAGTTTTTGCCTAACTGAAGGACATAAAAATCTTTTCTTATGTTTTTTTCTAAGAGTTTTATAGTTTGACATTTTAAATTTACTCTATAACCCATTTTGAGTTAATTTTGTATAAGGCATATGCTGTAGACTGGATGCCCCTCCAACCTCACTGAAGCTTAATCCCCACTGTTAAGGGTAGGAAATCCTACTATGGTAGTTAAAAGGTGGGGTCTTGAAGAGGTGATTAGATTGCAGGACTATGCTGTAGTGAATGCATTAATAATGGTGGTCAGGGGCATATTTCCAAGGGCTTTAAAAGGAGAGTAAAAGAGGATGTTAGTCCCTCTCTCTCTGCTTCTACCATCTTGCAATGTAAGTAGTCATTCTTGCCACCACCAGATCCAGATATGTTCCTTGGACTTTTGACTTCCCAGTCTCAGAAACTGTAAGCAAATAAATTTTGTTTTCTTATAAATTACCCAGTTCCATGTATTTTTTTTATAAGCAATAGAAATGGACTAATACAGCATAGGTTGTGGTACTTTTTTTTTTTTTTTTTTGTAAATGAATGTCCAAATGTTCAAGCATCATTTGTTAATAAAATTATCCTTAGTCCACTGAATTGCCTTTGACACTGTTTTAAAAACCAATTAATTATAACCGTGTATTCTGGTTTTCTATTCTATTTCATTGATCTGTGTATCTATCCCTTTGTCAATACCATAGTGTCTTGATTGTCATAGCTTTATAATAATTGTTTGGCTAGGCCTTTAGCTTTTTCATACAAATATTAAAATTAGCCTATTTCTACAAAATAATTCTGCATGGGTTTTTACTGGAATTGACATCTCAATTATATTTGCTCTTCCAATCAATGAAAACTGTGTATTTCTTTAGTATTGGTCTTATATGATATTTTCCATAAGCATTTTGTAGATTCGACATAAAGTTACTATGCATTTGTTGTTAAATTTATACCTCAATAATTAAGTTTTTGGAACTCTTGTAAATGGTACTTCTAAAAATGTCTATGTCCAATTGTTTATTTTAGTATGTAGAAACATTACTGACCTTAACATGTTCATATCATATTGTGCACCCTTACTAAACTCACTTATAAGTTCTGGGAGCTCTGTCAATTATTTGGAATTTTCTTCACAGAAAATCTTGTCTCCTAAAACAGGGACAGTTTAATTTCTTCCTTTCAAATTTCAATGCCTTTTGTTTCTTTTCTTTGTTTCATTGCAATTGTCAGGATTGTGCAATGTTGTACAGCATTGAATAAGACTGATGAGAGTGACCATCCTGCCTTGGTCATAATCTTAATGGAAAACATTCAGTATTTCACTATTAAATATGATGTTAGCTATAGGTTATATGTAACTGCCATTAATCAGGTAAAGAAAGTTCCTTTCTTTTCCTAAATTTGTGGAAGTATTTTTTTTTTCTTGAAGAGGAATGAATTCTGCCTTTTGCCAACTGCTTTCTTTATTTGTGTATATAATCATGTTATTTTTCTTTATTAAGTCTGTTGATATGATAAATTTCTTTGATAGATCTTTTAGTACTGGTTTTTAATATTGCATTCCTGAAGTTAACTTCACTTGGTCATGATGTTTTATTCTCTTAACTCATTCCTGGATTCAATTCGCTAATACTTTGTTGAGGATTTCAGCATCTGTGCTTATGATTGCTAGTGTTTGGTTTGCCTTCCTTGTACTGTCTTTGGTTATGCTATCATGACAATCCTGGCATAATAAAATGAGTTGATAAGTATTCCTTTGTCTTTTGTTTTCTGGAAGAGATTATATAAGACATATTTCTTTAAACATATGGTAGAATTCACTGGTTACACCATCTTCATTTCCTTTTAGCTTGAACTATGAATTAAATATCTTTCTGAGATATAGAACGATTTATCTCTTTCTTCTTCAGAAAGTTTTCTTAGTCCGTGTCTTTCAAGAAAATACTTCAATTGCTTTATGTTGTATAACTTATGTTAATACTATTCATTCATAGGATTTATTTATTAAATTTTTAATGTCTGTGGAGTTTAAAAAGATATGCCCTCTTTTATCCCTGATGTTAGAACTTTGTGTTGATTCATTATCTTAGCCAGACTAACTAACATTTTGTAAATTTTATTGATGTTTACAAAGAATCAGCTTTTGATTTTACTGAAATTTTTTGTTATTTGTCTGTTTTCAATTTTTTTTGGTATCTGCTTACATCTTTATTTCCTTTTTCTTCAGGAGTTGGGCTTATACTACTCTTCCTTATCTAGATTTTTAGATAGAAGCTTATTAAATTAGTGATTTCAGAACTATGTATTTTTTCAATATATGCATTTAATGCTTTAAATTTAATTCCTGTCTTTGGTGTGTTCCGCACATTTTGGTATGATGGATTTTCATTTTCATCCTGTTAAAAATATTTTTGAATTTATCCTGAGACTTCCTCTTAGGCTCAGTTATTATTTTGAAGTCTGTAGTGTAATTTTTATGTATGCAGATATTTTCCAGATAGCTTACTGTTATTGATTTCTAGCTAAATTTCACTATGGTGACAAGATAAAGTTTGCATCTTTTAATTTTTTACTTAATTTTGTGATTTTTTTTTCTGTGATCTCAAATATGTTCTATCATGGTGAATATTTCATATGCATATAAAAAGAATGTGTATACTCAGGCTGTTGGGGTGGATGGTTCTATATATATTAATTAGGTCATGGTGGCTGAAGGTATTGTTCAAGTCTTATTTCCTCACTGATTTTTTGAAAAAATGTTGATGCCTTAATCCATTTGAATTTGTATAATGAAATATTATAAACCGGATAGCTTATAAACAACAAAAATTTATTCCTCACATTTCAAGAGGCTGAGAAGTTCTACATCAGAGCACATTTAGTGTCTGGTGAAGGCCCACTTTCTGGCTCATAGATGGTGCCTTCTTACTGTGTCCTCACACTGTGTAGTGGACATGGAGTTTGTCTCTCTTGGATTTCTTTTATTAGGGCACTAATACTATTCAGAAGGACTCTTCCCCCATACTCAATTAAAATCTGAAAAGCCCTATCTTCTAATATCATCACATTAGTGATTAGAATTTAGCATATAAATTTTGAGGGACACAAACATTGAGACCACAGTACCAACTATAATTGTGTATATATGTATACATACACACACATGCACACATATTAATTTGTTTTTGTTAGAGGCATATAGTTTATGATTATTATGTCCATTTGGTGAAATATTTTTTTTTTTTTATCACTGGTAGTATTCTTTGCTCTAACCACTCCAGCTTTCTTTTGATTTGTATTTGCATGTTATAACTTCTGTCTACTTTGTTTAATTTTCTAATTTATAGGTAGCATCATATCTGAAGTGAATTTCTCACAAACAGCATGTATTTTGGTATCTTTCCAATCTGGTCTTATTATCTCTGTCTTTTAATTAGTTGTTTTAAATCATTTACATTTAATGTAATATTAATCTGTTTTGATTTAGGCTACCCTTTTATTATCTGTTTTCTGTATGTTTCTTCTGTACTTTTTTTCTCTCTCCTACCTTCTTGGATTATCTGAGAAATTTTTAGAATTCCATTTTATCTATTGAATTATTTACTATATTTTGTTGTATTTATTATAGTGGTTGTTATGGGTTTGCAATATATACACACCACTTTTCAACTTAACATAGAGTTGAGATTTTGCCTCTTCAAGTGATATATGGGGACGTTACAACCTTTAAGTTCCTTTACTTTTCTCTTCTTATGTTGTAATTGTTGCGTGTATTCTATCTGGAAAAATTGAAAATCCACCAGGCAGTCTTAAATATATGTCTTTAACTTTCATACACACTTACATGTAAGAGGAGTAAGACGATCTATTTTATTTACACATGTAGTTACCATTTCTGCTGCTGTTCACTTATTCTTGATGTTTCAAGTTTTCTTCTGACATCAATTCCCTTTTGCCCAAAAAACTGTATTCATTTCTTCTAGTGAAATAGTGCTAGAGACAAATTTTCTTAGTTTTCTTTCATCTGAGAATGTTTTTATTTCACCGACATTCCTGAACAACATGTTCGCTGGGTATAGAATTCTTGGTTGACTATTGTTAGCTGTCAGCACTGAAAAAAATATATATTTGACTCTCTGCTCATTGCCATCATTTGTGATGAGGAATCCACAGTTATTAAAATAATTCTTTCCCATACACATCACATGTCATTTGTCTCTATCCTTTTTAAAGTTTTGGTTTTTTGTTTTGTTTTGTTTTGTTTTTTTCTTTTATCTGTGGTTTTAAGCATTTTGATTATGGCTGTGTTTTTTTATGAGCTTATGCTGTTTATTGTTTACAGAATTTCCCAAATCTGCAGATTTTTGTCATTCACCAAATTTGGGAACTTTCAGATATTGTTTCTTTATTTTGGGGTTGGGAGGGGAGCACAAACTTTCTCCTATCTTTATGAAACTACAGTGACATAGATATTACTCCTTTCAATATTATTTCCTACGTTCTTTTTCTTCCCTGCTGTTCAGATTGAACACTTTCTAAAATCAAGATCAGTGAATCTTTCCTCTGCTGTTTTTACTCTGCCATTGAATTCATCCACTGAGTTTTTTTATTTTGGTTATTGAGTGTTCCAGTTTTAAAATTTCCACTTTTTAAATAACTTTTTTTCTTCTGAAATTTTTAACCTTGCAGTTTGTTTCAAGAATTTTTATCCTTACTTTATGGAGCTTGGTCATAATAGATGTTAGAAAATTTGTGTGTATTCATTCCAATGTATCAGTCATTGTGTATTTGGCATCTGTAAATTCTTTTTTTTTCTTAAAAATTGATAAAGTTTTTCTGTATCTTTGTACATTGAGTGATTTTGTATTGTGTCCTGGATATTTGAAATATATGTCCCAAGTCTCAGGGTCTTGTTAAAATTATCTGGAGAATGTTGACTTTTGTTTGATTGTTTGTTTAAACAAATAATCAACCTCATTTGGTTTAGGCTTCAAGTCTTATTTTGTTTTATGTGGCCTGTGGTTCCAATATCAGTTCAGCTTTTAAAGCCTTTGCTTTGCTATTTGGATACACCTGTTTACATGCCATGTGGTATCCTATCTGTGACCTGGATGGTGACCTACCCCATAGGTCAGTTCTCAAAGCCCTTGGGGTTTTTTTTTGGATTATTTTCAAAGATGCACTGCTAGGACTTCTTACATAGCTCTTCTTCTTGATCCTCTCCTCAACTCTCTCTTCTCCATAATCTCCCCAATATCACTATCTGACACAGCCTAACCTTCTTATTTGCTGGCCAGAAAGTTAGGATTTTAAAGTCCGCATGTGTTGCACATGATCTGCAAGTGTGTTCTCTTCCAAGGTGTATCAGTATATTTCTGTGGCTTATAACAAAATATCCAGAACTGGGTCAACTTTAAGGAAATGAAATTTACTGTTTACAGTTTCAGAGGCTGGGAAGTCCAAAGTCCAGGGAACATATCTGGTGAGGGTCTTAGTAGTGGTGTCAGTGACCCAGGGGTGTCACATGGCAGAAATGGTGGAGGAGAGAGATAGTTCCTCATGCACTCTCCTTTTAAAGCCCATAGAACCACACCCATTAATCTATTCACTAGTCATGGTCCTACAATCTAATTATTTCTTTAAGGCCTCACCTTGCAATTAACATACTAGGATTTCCCACCATCTTAACAGTCACAGTGGGGTTCAAGCTACTAATACATAAAACTTGAGGGACACAATACATATCATAGGTCAAATCAGGGAACCTGACTACCGCCACCAATCCAACACCACAGGATTGAAGCTTGGGGACTAGCTTCTGCCTTGAGGGCAGGTAAAACTGGGAGAGAAAAGTAAAACAGAGGATTTTCTCAAAACTTTCTGCTCCTAATGTCCCCTTTCCCAGTTCTCTGACCAGACAGAGAGGATTTTCCATGGTAATACATTTTGTGCAATTGCAGGTTCAGGCTGCTCTGAGTCTAAGAAGGGTAAGGAGATGGTAGAAGAAGGAAGTTGACCACTGTGTCAGTCTTTCTTCAAGTTTTGACTTTTCTGCTTAATCTATCTGCTATTATTTAATTCTGACTCCTTGGATAATTGTTTTGTATACCCTATCCAGAGTTTTTAGTTGTTATAAATTGAAGAGATAGGATGTTTACTCCATCTTAACCATACCAGAATCCCACTGTATTGGCATTTTTGAAAAAAAAAAAAAAAAAAAAAAAAATATATATATATATATATATATATATATATAAAGCTTTCTCTAGAAACGTTGAAAATTAAATCTAAACTAAGGAGATAATCAGAGACAGAGAGTGCTTATCTCTGTTACCATATCTGTATGAAAACAAGTTAAATTGATTGACCTCAGTGATCTTTTATTTCTTGCATTTCATTTAATTTCATATTATTTCCAAATGAGATGAAGAATCACCGGAGGTAGAGGCAAACATAAAATTCATTAAAGTACCAATATTTGGGTTTCAAAAATGTTCTCTTATTTCGTCACCTGCACAGTCTTGCCTCCCCAAGCAGATTGTCTCTAATATAGTGGATAAACTCAAACTGGACACTTTTGTGTCCAACTCCAAAGGAGAACACCCAGTTCCATTATTTTCCAAGCATGAATGCCTATCTTTCTACGAAGGAAACCACCTGATTCTGTTTTTTCCCTTTTCCTGCATCTTCTAGATGAGATTGTGTGTGTATATTGGGGGGGGGAGGGGGGCAGATTTTGCCTGTTTCAAACACAGAGAACACTCCTTGATTGTTTCACATTTTAGAGAGGCACAGGACACTAGTGTCACTAGCATTTTATTAAGGAGATGGCATATGTGAACTGCTATGTAGCAGATATGTGTATATATGAGTAGAACATTTCTATAATTTCCTTCAAGAAGTGAAAAACATGGAAAAAAAACAGCAAAAAAAGTATAATAATTGTTAAACTGAGCCACTTAAAATAGCAATCCAGTTTGTTTTCCAAAAGCTTCCAGGTGACTTTAACTGGAAAATCTTACTAAAAAACATTTTCAAGACAGCTTTTCTCCCTTTTAGTATCATATCTATCCTATCCACTTAGGTAAAAATGCTTTAGTTACTAACCTGTATAAATGATACATTTTCACATAATGACCTCAAGTGACTTAAAATAGTTTACAGGAAGGATGATCCAAAAAAACTTTGATCTAGAGCTGGAACCAACTTTGATGTTCTTTTCCAAATTATTATATATTTGCTCTTTCTGAGACTCACAGAATGGTACAACTTGATATTCACATTGTTAACTTATTAGTGTTATCACTCCTGTTAATAGGAACATTCATAAAACACATCTACTGTGTGCTGAGAACTGACCTAAATGCTTTGCACAGATTATTCAATTTAATACTTATTTTTGTGGGGTACATGTTATTTCAATACATGCATACCTCACAACATTGAAGTATTATGAGGTTGTCTGTAAACTTAGTTACTAATGAGTTATGTGCCTTAAAATGTTTTCTTGCTACTTCTTTTCTTTGTCTTTCAGATTGAAGAACCGTCTTTAGCATTTCTTGTAAAGCAGGTCTAGTGTTTATGAATTCCCTTAGCTTTTGTTTGTCTGGGATGGACTTTATTTTTCTTTATATTTGAAGGTTAGTTTCGGTGGGTACAAAACTCTTGGTTGACAGTCTTTTTCCTTCAGCACTATGAATGTATCATGCCATTCTCTTCTGGACTGTAGTGTTTCTACTGAGAAATCCACTGGGAGGCATATTGGGGCTCCAGTGAATGTTATGTGTTTCTTTCCTCTAGCTGCTTTCAGTATTGTTTCTTTGTATTTGGTTTTTGATAATCTGATTATGATGTGCCTTGGGGTGTCCTCCTTGAATTGAATTTGACTGTCAACCTCCAAGCTTCCTAAACCTAGATGCTGTCATCATTCTCCATACTTGGGAATTTTTCAGCCATTATTTCCTTGAATATGTTTCCTACATCTCTTCCTTTTTATTCTTCTTAAGCCATGTCAATTGTACTGAGGTTATTTTACTTCAGAGAGTCTCATATTTGCTGTATTGCTTGTTCATTTTTTCTTATTCATTTTTGCTCCTTTGATTTAATAATTTCATGTTTTATCTTAGCGCTCACTGATTCTTTCCTCAATTTGATTAAGTCTGCTGTTGGAGCTTTAATCAAATTTTTAGGTTCAGATCATGTATTTTTTTCTTTCTAGAATTTATATATTTTTTAATTGATTCAATTCCTTTGTCAAGTTTCTTGGTCTGCTGCTGGATTGTTTTCTGGATATCTGATTTTCTATTTGTATTTTCTTGTGCCTCCTTGAATATCCTTAAGAGGATATTCTGAATTCTCTGTCAGACATTTCATACATTTGCTGTTCCTCTGTATCCATTGCCAGTGCTTTGTTTGTTTCCTTGATGGTGTCGTATTTCTCTGTTCTTTTTCTTATTTTTGTGTCTATTCATTGATGCCTGGGCATTTGAGGAGACTGCTACCTCTTCTACATTTTATAGGTGTTCTTTGGTGTTTTAGACCTTACAGGTTAATATCAAAGCTTTGTCTCTTGTCTGTGTCTATTTTTTTTTAACAGTTCTATGTTGGATTATTAGTTACCACTGCTACTTAAACTCTACACTATAATTAATTGGTTATCCTTTGGTTAATTCCAAAATTCAGGGAACTTTCTGTCGGGATCAACTCTTGAGCCCTGTGGTTGAGTTAAATTGCTTCATTGCTGCTGATTCTCTGGGAAAGTGTTCTTGTGCAGACCAGATTTTAATTTTTGGCCTTTCAATCACTTCCAGGTCTTGTGAGGTCACCTGAGCTGTGTGGAAGTTCTGGCCCAGAACTGAGTCTTTCCAGCAAACTGTACCACCTGAATTTCTATTGCCCTGATTGGTCTCCACTGATTGGCTATGCTGATCAGAAGGCAGATTATCTGTCCACACTGTACCCCACTGTTTCCTCAGTGACCCAGCCTCCCCCTACACTCCAAATGCTTCCTGTGGGGTGGCTGTGCCTAGGTAGCTCAGGATGATTCACTGGCCTCTTAGTGTCTCCTTTCTTTAGTCGCCTTTGGCCCCTTGCTTCGGTGTGGGTTTGCCAGAATCCTGTTAGTGGTCTTGCTGGCCTCGGGACTACTATTGTGTGGTCCAAGGCTGCCTTCTCCTCTGCAGACTCTAAGCAACTTTACACATAGGTTCACCTGTGGCTTTTGCCTGCTCCTGCTCCATGTGCTCACTTGTCTGGCCCTGAAGCAGCCAGAGCTCTACACCATCAGAGCAGTTTCTTCTTCTCACCATGGCTTCTCCCATCTTCATGAACTCTGTGGATCTTTCCTCCTCTTGTTCTGAGCTCCAGCAGTCCCAGGTTGGCAGTATTGCTTTTTAATAGTTGTAAATTGATCAGTTATTGGGGAGAATGAGGCTAGGGACCATTTATTCTGCCATTATGATGACATCACCAGGTCTACATTATTTGATTTAATTCTCACAGTAACTGAATTTATTAGGTACTGTTATTATTCCCACTTTTGAAAAAAAGTGAAGCTTACATATGCTCAGTAAATTGCCCAAAGACTCAGAGATAGAAAGTAGCAAAACCTGGGTATACATGTAATAACATAGGACTCCAATGTGCATACTCTTAGCCACTAAATCATACTGCCTTTGAATTAATGCAAAGAAGTGAAAGGCTAATAATAAATTTAATAAAATGTCTTTGAAATTAAAACAGGATATCAGTGCTGAAGGCCTAGAAAGCCTGGTCAATTATGGGAATTTCAAGAAAATTGGTAGAGGACATAATTTGAACTGGTGGTATCTTTCAATAGCCTTCGAACTATAAATAGCAGGCAGTTGTCAATTGTACCTATGAACAGGTCCCATCTTGGTACCAGTACTATGTCAAAATGCAAAAACTGTGACATTGCACAAGGAAGCTGTCCCAAATCAGCGTGGCCATTTCTGGGAATACAAATTAATCACATTTGTGTGATTGAAATGATACACATTTAGTCCAGGGTTTATCAAAGTGTGAATTATGACTTACTTATGTGCTCAATAAATTCAATTTAGTAAATGGTGCTAACATTCAAAAAAGGAGAAAGGGAGAGAGACAAAAAATAATATATTAAAAAATATCAGTGAGCATTGTCACAATTAGAGATATTTTTCATAAAATATTTGTTTCTATTATATGTACTGGTCTTCAGTTGGTACATGCTAGGATGAGCTGAACCAACAGTTACAATAATGAAGAAATTGTCTAACAGGTAACAAAAAGTCAGGGACCATGTGACTCTTAATGCTTTGTTTGCCCTGGATACAGCGACTCCACTGGGTCGTCCACAAGACCTGTCCAGAGTCTATCAGCCAAAGGAGATTTCCTGAGGCAGGAGAGGCCACAACTGTCTATTTTGATTGATCAGAGTTCATACCAAAATAATTGTTAAATATTTCATGTTTATCCCCATATGTATATTTGGATACTGAATTGTGATTTAAAATGTATATTTTACTAAGGATCACAGCACAAAAAAAAAAAAAAAAAAAAAAAAAAATCCCACAAAATTAGTCAATTCAGTCTATCTCAGTAATTCTCAACAGGAAGAGTTTGCCCCTTTGGGGAATACTTGTCCATGCCTAGAAACATTTTTGTCACAAATAGTCATGAGAGAGTGGAAGAAAGGGGTGTTACTGGCCTCTAGTGAGTAAAGATCTAGGGATGCTGCTAAGTATCCTACCATGAAACAGACAACCTTCCCATAACAGAGAATTACCTGGCCCAAAATGTCAATAGTGCTGAGACTGGGAGGCCCTGTACAAAGATGCAATCTTCCATTTCCTTGTATGTAACATCCCAGGATTAATATTCTAAACCCATTATTATAAATAGATTTTAATTTTTATATGTACTAAATTATCTTGCTTGATGAAGCTGTTTACTCAGATCAGAGAATTATGCTGTGCAGTGGCATGTGAGTTTAAATTTTATTTTCTGTTGTATTTAGATTGTAAAATGCCTTTCTTCTCATTTGACTTTTGATATGCAGTGTAGTTACCATAAAATTATAGTTATTACAATCTGATTGGTTTCAAAGGAATGTTCATCACCTGGATGAGAACTAGAAGTTTGTTTTCCTGATGAAAACTATGAATAACAATGCGAAAACCAATTCTCTATACTATACATTGCTGGGTTTACAGGCTATGTATAACTGGATGAATGTTAGCAAATTGGCTGTGGATTGCTCATTTATGTTATGCAAATTGCAACTGTAATGTTAAATTTAGGATAACCACTGTAGAGCCATTTTACTGAATTGCACTATTTCTAGTTAAATGTGTTGTGCAATATATTTTATTTCTGAAAAGAATGGAGGTGAGCAGCAAATTTCAAAAGGAAAACTAATTTCTTATATCTGATATCTCTTTTGGTTTTGGTGTAGTTGTTCTTGTTACTGATGTGTTTCTTTTGACTTAAAAAGTAAATATCACATATGGGTGTGGCCAAAATATCAAATGCTTCAGACCATAAGTCATTGCTAAATTTCTAGACATTTAATATCGTACAAGTTTAAAAACTACATTTCTTTCATAAAAGTAGGTTTATGCTATTAAAACATGTTTTGAAGCGCATTGCCTTTTCAACTTGATACTGGAGATTTTTACATATTAGCATGTATAATTCTACCCTCCTTTCACATTATGATTATATCATTCATACTTTTTTTTGGTTTTAGATAGGAAAATGAATATTTATTTAGAATAAAGAAAAAATTAAACAAACTACATTTTAAAAAGCTGACAAATATCATAAACACCCCCATATTCAGAAAAAATGTTACTTTTAATTAATTAACTCTGGATTCATTTCCCTAATATACTTTTAAACATTTTTCCCTGTATACTCTTTAATCACCTCTTTATATGATAACAACTATGTAACACTTTTGTAAAGAAAGAAAAGAAAGAAAATTCAATGATTTTCTTTAGAATGGTTGTATAAAATTTATATTTTTGTACTGCATAAAAATTAATGGAGTAGTAAACAGAATCAAAAATATAGGCAAGGAAATCAAGAAAAATCATTCTATAATGAGAAATAAGTTGTAGCACAACAAAAACTCACATTATACCAAAAGCAGTAATTCTTTATATGAGGGATCATTTCCAAATAGAAATAATGAGTAGGCACTTTGTTTGAGAATCCAGTTAATGAAAAAGTAAGTCATTATTAACACATTGGGAAAAATATTTAAGTTACTTTCTGATTTGACCAATATAAATAGTGACAAAGATAATAAAATATTCAGAACACTACAATACAACAAGGATATCAGTGACAAACTGGTTAATGTCATTTGTCAATTCAAGAACTTTTAAGAATAGTCATTGCACAGGAAAACTCAAAATGCTCTGAAATGCCTTAGCTAACATGTTTTGATAGAGCTTTTCACAACTTTGAAAACTATTTCTAAATGTTCACAGGATATTACTAATACCAAATTATGAATCTAAAATATTTTTAAGGGCCAACCCCGTGGTGCACTCGGGAGAGTGCGGCGCTGGAAGCGCAGCACTGCTCCCGCCGCGGGTTCGGATCCTATATAAGGATGGCCAGTGCGCTCGGCGCGGTGCGGCCGGTCACAAAAATGACAAAAAAAAATAATAATAATAAAATAAAATAAAATAAAATATTTTTAAGATTATATCATAATTTAACCATGTATTAACCACAGTATGTATATACTCTTATATCCCACAATTAAATATGCCATATCTCTTATCAATGGATATTTGGCTGTCTCTTTGTATGTCTTCTATAACAAACAATGCTTCATTAAAAATCATTTTACTTTTATGTTTCTGTATTTATTAAGGATATCTGCACTATAAATTTACAATAGTGGAACCAATATGTCAAATCACAGGCGCAATTTAAATGCACAAAATCTGATTTTTGGCACTTACTTTCATTAAAACGTTAATAATACGGGAAACAGAACATGCGTATGTGGTTGAGTTGAAGAAAAAATTGAAAATAGTCTGCTTTCTGTTTAGGCCATTGCTATGGTTTGAATGTGTCCCCCCAAAAAGAATATGTTGGAAACTTAGTCTCTAATGCAGCAATGTTGGAAGGAGATGTTGAGGTCGTAAGAGTTCCACCCTTGTGAATGGATTAATGCCGGGTATATAAGGGCTCAAGGCTGCAAGTTTGATCTGTCTTTTATTTTCATCCTCTCTTGACCTTTTGCCAAGGGAAAAGAACGCCCTTACCAGATATCAGGACCATGCTCTTGGACTTCCCAGCCTCCGGAACCTTCAGCCAAATAAACTTCTATGAATATTTCTTATAAATTATTCAGTCTCAGGTGTTCTATTATAGTACCACAAAACAAACTAAGACAGCTTGGGAGAAAAATTCAAGTACAGATGGGGTAAAATATAACAGCTAAAGAACATAAAAATTCTCCTTAGAAGTTTTTTGTGGATTTAAATTATATAATTATGATTTTGTATATTGGTTTTCTACTATGTTTGTAGTTTTTATAATCTTGTCATAAGCTGTATCTTCTTTAGGAGCAGGACTAATATTTTTGTTTGTTATTTTGTTAAATAGCAATAAACAGAAGAAGGGTAATTTACATAATCATATACTACAAGTTAAAATTCACCTGTTGGAATATAATTTCTATTCGAATAATTAAACCATAACCAGGGTGCCAATATTTTCTACTTGGCAGCTTGAAGAAATCACACAAATAATATGCAGCAGTAAATAAGCAGTCTCAAATGTGCCAGAATATCAAGTGACAGCAAACAGAATAAGCAGTGGTTAAACATTTTCTTTTCAAGTTTTAGTGAATACAACTCTCAGACTTTGATCCCAACTGCCTTGCTATGCTTGATTTGGACTGCTACATTTGCAAGAGATTTATAGTATTTTAACACATTGGGACTAAACATAGTTACTAAAGCATTGTCAACTATTGCTTCTACCCATTAATGAAAGCTACAAATATATTGAGACTCACAGAGAGAAAAATTTTCTTTCAAAAGCAAAGGGAACTTCAGAATGACTCTGAGTGATATTTATAAGGGTATATTTTATTCACTTTTTACTTAATAGCACAGAACTAGTCTGCTGTTTCTGCAGGATTTGTAAATAAGGCTTGAATTGTCATTGACTGTCTTGGAATTGTTCTATTTGTTTTTCAACGTTTTTCTTCTCTTACATTGTAGTTTAACCACTGCTTTCAAGACTTGATTGCTTTTCCTTAGGCACTCTTTACAACGATCTGTATATATTTGTTTCAGCAGTTCAGAGTCATTCTTTACCATCTTCCAATACTCCTTGTATGAGGAATTTTGTATTAAAATCTCTCAGAGGGCAACAGCTTTTCTGCTGTAAATTTTCAACTTCATGCTGTCGTGTGTCCTTTGGTAGTTGGCTCATCACCAACTGTACTTCCACTGAGCATTATGAACTACTCACATTTCTGGAAAAAAAGGACAAATTAAGATGTATGACTTCTCATATTGATGTTGTAAACTAGCACCATTGACATAGGAGGTGCTCAGTCTCTCTGGGCTCAAGTTACAGGACATGCCTCTGGGTCAAGCCATTCACCAAGGTTGCAGGCCCTCCTGTTAGCCCTCCCCTATAGGAAAATTACTGTTGCCAGTTAAACCTATTTTCAGCACTAACACAGGGAGAATGAGACCATAAGGGGCTGGCTTATGAAAAATCCAGTGGCTGGGCATCCTCAGTAGGGAGCACAGAATATTCTTGAATATGCCCGGTGCATGGGATAGGGTCTGACCAATGAACATGCTCCAGGAAGAGACCAACTGAGCATGTGTAAGACTTAATGTTACATAACTGCGAACCACCCCCTTAATTGAATATTCATTAGGTAGAGCAACTATAAAAGCCTAATGCCAGCTGAAGGTGGGATTATTGCTCACTTTCCTGGAGGCAACTGGCACTTCTCTGGCTGAGGTGTGTATCTTTACTTTGTATCACACTTACTTTCAGCAAGTGGCTGCCCATCCTGAGCCAGCCTGCATTCTGTACTGAACTTTAAATATGTATTTCTTGCTTTTGTGTTAAACTTGGCGTGGGCCCTGCTCAGTCTGAAGTTATGCCGCACTCTCTCTGTGGAACCTGTATTTCTTATCTATTATATTAAACTTGTTCTCACTTTCTACTGTGTCTCTGCCCTTGAATTCCTTCCTGTGGCTTAGTCAAGAACTTGGTAAGAGGACTGGGTGGGTTGAGGCTGACTATTGGGCTCCCTGGACCCTACCTCTGACATCACCATGATGATTCTGAAAATGGAAGTCAAGTTAAAATCACAAGGAATATAATATGATTTTTAAGGGTAGCGTGAATTTTAAGGTGAAAGTTACAAAGTTAATTATAATGTCAAGTCATTAAATATTGACTAATAAAAAGTTCTTGCACTGTGAAATTTTGGGTGGAGAAAGTGGCTTTTCTATAACATGAAAAAGGAGTGAGGAAAGATATATCAGAAATGCAAATTAAAAGAAAGCTGTTTGCTTACAGAAGCAATTACTTTTGTTCTATTTTTTGCTAACATTATTGAAATATTCTTAATAAAATAATATGCACTATAATAAAATACAGCATTATTTAATATAACCTAGGGAATTATTAAAATTTTGTCAAATGTGGAGTCTTTATTTCTAATTAAAAACCGATTGGTAACTAGGGTGACAGGCAATTTTATGTGAGAATTTTAAAATAGCAATATTCCTGAAATTTGTCAGAGGCAAGTGAATAAACAGGAATTTGGGGAACATTATTTTTGTCTTGAAAAATATTTCTTTTAAGCAGTATGCAAACCATTTATGAAATAAATCTGTGTAATCCATAAAATGAAGCCAAATCAAAGAGAGTCAAATAAGTAGAACTAAAAAAAACTGTTTTATGGCCAGTTATCTGCAACCCAGGACAGCCACAAGTTAGATGTGAGTTTGAGAGAAGAACAAACAGAGCAAGAATACCAAGAAGCGCTCATATTCAGATTTGAGGATCTCCCTGTATTATAAGGGGATTTTGCTTACGAGTAGACCCTGAGCTGATTCAGGCAATAACGCTAGAAGTATGGCATCACTTTTAAGTCTTGCAATTAACCAACCTAGCAGTCTGTCATCCAGTATTGGAATACGGTGATATAAGACCCATGTGAGGCATGGATCTGCCACTTACCTCGAACTTAAATTCTTTAACTCCCAATTTACTCATCTACAAAATGGGGGTCCTGATATTAGATTAACCTCATAAAGTTTTAGGAAAATTAAATGAGATTAGATCTGCCAAGACTTTAACTTCTCATCTGACATATAGGAAGCACTTAATAAACATTAGCGCTTATTTGCATTCCTGCTGCATACTGAGCTGTGTTCCAAGTTCTAAGTGCTATGAGCAGGGGAGAGGAGAAAATACAAATGCATTTATTAATCTATGAATCAATTAACTGTATTTTTGGAGCAAGTTTCTATTCTAGTCTTTAAAGATACAAAACTAACTAAAATACCATTCCTACTCTCAGTGATACTTGATTTGAACTGGGTGTGAGGTGGTATGAAAATTGTAATAAGGTTATTGTTATCTTGCTATGCACCTGGAACCTGGCTAGCTACAGAGGATGTAACAGTAAGTTGGCAATCTTTGCCTTTAAGGTGCCTTGAGAGACAAATATAACAACAAAGATTAGAATTGATGTGATGATCCACATGTCCATTGCTATTTATCTCTAGTACTTATTACAATGCCTGACACTATGTAGGTGTATAAAAAAAAAAAAAAATTGTTTGTTTTTTTGGTTTTGTTTGGCCTCTGGCCAGTAAGGGGATCTGAACCCTTGACCTTGGTGTTATCAGCATCATGCTCTAACCAAGTGAGCTAACTGGCCAGTCCATGTAACGATTTTTTTTAATTTAATTTTATTTTGTCAATATGCGATGTGGTTGATTATTGTGGCCCATTACCGAAACCTCCCTCCCTCCTCCCTCTCCACCCTCCCTCCCAACAACCTCATATCTGTTCGCTTGTCGTACCAACTTCAAGGAATTATAATTGTTGTGTCTTCTTCCCTCCCCCCCAAGTTTATTTGTGTATTTATTTATTTATTTTTAGCTCCCCAAAATAAGTGAGAACATGTGATATTTGTCTTTCTGTGCCTGACTTGTTTCACTTAATATAATTCTCTCTAGGTCCATCCATGTTGTTGCAAATGGCAGTATTTCCATGTAACAATTTTTGATGCATGAATACATGAACGGAAATTTATTTTTTAAAAAAGTGAAAAATGCCTAACCTAGCCTGCCAAAGTCAGAAAATAATTCACAAAGGAGTGGATGGTCCACCTGTACCTGGCAGGTAGCAATGACTCACAGTGTGCATTGAGGGGTCAGAGGGATGAGTGGTGCTTGTCCAGCTCTGTGCTATTTTTTGCCTTGTCTTGAAGTGTTGAGTTAAATATACAAAGTCACTAAGAAAAAAACATTACTCCAGCCCCAAAATACCTTAATGCAGATAGGTTTCCACTTTTTTCTTTTCTCTTTTGAACTCCATTCTTCTGATGTTGAAACATTTAAAACTTTTTAAATAATAACCCTCTTTACTGCTAATATCAAAAAACAGTTTATTAATTGTCTGTGTAGCAGAGCTTGTTGGTTTTGTTTTCTGCTGTGACAGTCTTTTTCCCTGGTTAACTATAATTGAAATTTTAAATTGTCATTTTGCCACCTGGAATGAGAGTTTAATTTCAGACTTTATTAGGATTCAACTCCTCTAGACCCCAGGTTGCATTTAACAATGGTCCAGGGAATCAATTATTCAGTCTCCAAAGAGCTGTGCTTGATTACTTGTCATCGACCTGAGGCTTTAAGTTAGGAAGATCTATGGCAAGACATGTCCATGCTTCCAAGCCCAGCCTTTCCTCAAGTAGATCACTTCAAAGGCTGCCCCTTCCTAAAGAACATTCTCTTGGTTTAGACACTTAATCCATCATTCAATTGTACCTGACTTATTTTCTCTTTTATAATAATGACATTCTCAAACTTCAATTTCCTTCATATTCTTACTAATAAGCAAAAACTATGATTATAAAAGAAACCTGTAGTGCAAAATATGCTTTCATTAAGTGTGGTCACAAAAAGTTTCTCTCCTAAGAACATTCAACAGGAATACCATAAACCAGTAATAATTTGTACTCATAGCATTCTAAACACATCAGGTTATGTAATACCAGGTACTTGTGCATTTTTTTTCTCCTGTTTGGGATACTAGAATGAAATTGTTGGCTCAGATTCACAAGAGTGAGAACCCATGTCTTGAACATCTTCCACTGAACCCCAAATAACTACCAAGCCAGGCTCAAACTCTGCCAGTGCAGCATTCTCCAAAGTTACTCAACTCACTGTTAGTAGTTACACAGACCTGGGCTAATTTTGTGTTTCTTGTTGTGTCTTCCTATGCTTAGCTTTTCTAGCCATTGCATTTAGTTAAAAACTCAGGCTTCTGGAAGAGTCATGTTACCAATTCCAGTCAGAAAAGACAAACTGGGTCCTGCATAATCTTTACCTCCCTGTCTGGTTAGCTCAGTTGGCTGGAGTATGATATAACACCATGATCAAGCGCTCTGATCCTCATACAGGCCAGCCACCAAAACAAACAAACAAACAAACAAACAAAAACAAGCTAACAAAGAAATTTTTAAAAAATTTACCTCCCTGGGAAGAGCTGAATATCCTGTCTGTCTCTGAAGTTCTAAAACTATTGGTCCATAGTACCATATTGGGTGAGTTAATTTGCAGTGGCTTGATAACTATGATAAAAATAGCGCCAATGATGTTTCCAAAAGACAAGGAGCAGGTAAGGATTTAGAGCAGGCAGAATAGACAAAGGAAGGAAAACTCTCCCATTTAAGGAAATAAGAAATTTTATCTATAATTTGCATTTTTAATCTATGTTAATTATCATTTGAGAAAAAAATGCTTTTGGGACATAAATGAGAGCACAGTAAGATTGATGATGATGATGATTCAAATTAAATACTAAGTCTGAGGGTTTGATTCAAAGGTTCTTTTGGTATGGGAGGAGAGGGTCTGGGGAGCTCAATAGCAGACCTCAACCCACCCCCATTCTCTTACCAGGTTCTTGACTCTGCCACAGGAAAGAATTCAAGAGCAAAGTCATAGCAGAAAGTGAGGACAGATTTAATGTAATGAATTAAAGGTACAGATTTCTCAGAGAAAGTGTGGTCTAGCTCCAGAGACTGAGCAGGGCCTAAACCAAGTTTAGCCTAAAAGTAAGAAATACACATTCACATACGAAGTGTGGGCTGGATCTAGAGAAAACAGCAGCCTACTGACAGCAAGTGTAATACAAAAAGTAAAAAATACACACCTCAGGCAAAGTGTGGGCTGGCCCTAAGAAAGTGAGCAACAGGCCACCTTCTACTGGGATTCCACTTTTACCTATAATGAATATTCAGCTAAGGGGATGGTTCCCAGTTATGTCTTGTATGCACTCAGTTGGTTTCCTTTAAAGCATACTCAAATGTCAAATTCCACCATAGGTACCATATATATTCAAATATATTTGGTGCTCTCTAGAGCCTCCAGTGGAAGGTCATTCAAAGCATAAATTTCATTTTACTGAGCATGCTCAGTGATTAGGATTATATGTCTGGATAAACTCTCTACTGAGCATGCTAAGTCACTGGATTTGCATAAGTCTGTCCCCTGTAGTCTCAATTTCCTTGTGCTGATTCTAAAAATAGGTGCTACAGAGACACCAGAGATGCACATGGACAGAGGAAAGACCATGTGAAGATACATCAAGAAGACCAAGGAGAGGGACCTCAGGAGAATCCAAACCTGCCAACACCCTGATCTTAGACTTCTACCCTCCAAAAATGTGAAGAAAACCTCAGGAATAGCAATTACAGAGACTCGGAGAGGAGAGCATCACTGATCCTCCAATGAGGATCTCCCTGAAGCTGAGCTGGTGAGTTTACTAGAAAAGCAGCCACCACAGTATTAGCTAAGAGTAGACTCTCTTTCTGTATGAAAATCAAGACTGGACTCAGTCCCCACACCAGCAGCAACATGCATCTGATGACCTCTCTCCAGTCCTTGCTGAAGAAACTTTCCATTATATGAAAGTAGAGGTGAAGCAGATGACCAAAACTTACAATGACACTAACATGGTTACACATCTCCTGGCAGAGAGGGCTCGTGATCTGGAGCTAGTTGCTAGAATTGGATCTTTTTAAAATAAAGCATTTTTGGATATAAATTTAGTATATTGGGGGGGCTATTTATTCAGATCATTGGTATTATTTAGGTAATTTAGATCAATATTCTCCTGCTTTTAGATCACTTATGGCCAAACACACATACCTACTACCACCCAGCTCCTGGTGCATAGCAGATATTTTGCAAATATTAGGTTTTTAAAAATATGACATAAAGGTAAAGGTAATTACCGCATTTTTACTCTACTACCTCTCACAAGGAGCTTGGCTGAAAAATGCTGGTTGAAATCCTCCATGTGTTGTTAATTACTCGATACCCTCCTAATCTGACGGGCATGTAAGTCCCAGTCCTAAGAGACTGGCTGAGTCAAAGGTGTTGGGCACACATACATCAGCTAAGCATTTGTCTCCCTGCCACCACATGGGCCATGCTAAGTTGCTTTTGACTTAGGAGAGAAATGAGCTCATTCATCATCATTACACTTTCTATGGAGAGGATCTGTTGATAAGGCACATTCCTGCCTGAGCCAACTCAATCACTGTTCTAAACAGAGTCCCTGATTGCAGCATCTAGATCCTGAGATAGGTGAATCAACTAAAGAAACGCAAAAACCAAAGCCATGGTAGAATAGTCAAGGACAGGAAAATTGTGAAGTCAAGTGAGCAGTTGAGAGAAGAATATTATCACTTTCTTCCAGTCAATTCCACAGTATTTGAGAAATTGCGGGCTTTAACTTCTATCCATCCTTCTGTTTATGTGCATTTTTATTTTTTATTTTTTTAAGTTTATTTATTAATATATATTTTTCTACATCCTATGATATTGCTGCAGGGGGAGGGGGAGAGGGGAAAAGGGAAGGAAATGGGGTGAGAGAAGGAGGAAGGAGGAGGGGAGGGGTGAGGCCTGTGGCACCCCCCTCATTTCTGCAGGGGAGACCAAGGGGCTTCCAGTGGTGGCTTGGTCATTGCTGGGCTGGGTACAGATGTGATAAGGGTGTAGCTGAAGCCCTCACCTCCCCTCACTGCCCCAGCTCAGGAGCCCGGGGGGCTTCCTGTGGTAGCCTTGGTGGTTTTTGATGGGCTGGTTGTGGGCATGGCTGAGGCCCTTGGCCCCCCACTGCCCCAGCCTGGAGCGCATCCAGTGGCAGCTCAGGGGTCATTGCTGGGCTAGGTGTAGGTACAGGGGTGTGGCTGAGGTCCACAGCCCTACCACCTCCCTAGCTTAGTAGCCCAGGGGACTTCTGGTCCTTCTAGGATTTATAGGTGGTCTTTGGTCATGTGAGACCTTTACTAGTTAATATCAAACTTTGTCTCTGGTCTACGGGTATTTTGTTTTATCTTTCAGTTCTGTGTTGGGTTCTTCACTGTTCCCACCAGTTAAACTCTGCACTGGAACTAATTTGCTGTCCTTTGGTTACCTTTAAAATGAGGGAACTTCCTGTCAGGACCAGCACTTGAGCTCTGTGGTTGAGCTAAATTGCTGCTTTGCTGCCGATTCCCTGGGGAAGGCTTTTTGTGTAGCTCAGGTTTTAATGGCTTATAAGTATTTCTGGGTCTAGTGAGATCTGGTACACCTGGGTTGTGTAGAAATACTGGTCTGGCCCTGAGTCTTTTCAGCAGACTGCACCCCCTGAAGTTCTATATTCCTGACCAGTCTCCACTGAGTGGTCCTGTGCTGACTGGGGTGCAGATCAGCTGTCCTTGCTGTGCCCCAGTGTTCTCCTGGTGGGCCTGTCTCCCCAACCTCCTATGCTCTGAACACTTCCCATGGGATGGGCCATGTGCTGGTCCCTTGTGATGACTCAGTGGCCTTTGAGCAGTTCCTATTTTTTCAGTTGTTGTGGCTCCTTGCTCCTGTGTTGTCCCGCGCTACCGTCTCGCCAGCAAGAACGACGCGGCACACAAAGGATCCTTCTGCAGATCAGCTTTAATGCATCTTGAGAGGGAGAGCATAAGCTTGCCAAAAATGGAGACCCCGAGCGAGGGAACCCGCGCCCTTTATATAGAGACTGCTCCTCGCCTAGGACGTGCTCCTACCTTATTGGTGGCTGCCTAATCGGCCCAGGCGTGTTACCGAGCAGCCCTGCCCTCCACCGGAAATCAGCGCCATCTTGTAATGGCGATTTCGGGCAGCTCCTCACATCTCCCCCTTTTTTATCATTTAAAGCGGCTGGTACAAGCTCGGCGGTCGCGGACAAATTAGCCAGCGTTCCTGTCCTAGGTCGTCCCTCCACAGACTTTGACCTTACCCGTCATAGGTTGACCCTATCGCCACCGGGCACCATGTCTTAGGTTGGTTCAAGTCTGGGGGAAGTTGCCCGTCTCTGGACACACTGGAGCCTGTTGTTACACATAGACCTGTTTGAGCAAGGGCGAACTCCTCTGAACAAGCTTCAGGGAGGCCAGCCAACAGGAAGGGGGAAGGGGAGTCAGAGCAGGCTAATCCTTAAGCATGGACAGCCAAACGTCAGGGTTGGCCCCCTGTTCCAGGGCTAGAAATGCCTGGGCGATGACTACCCTGTCTCTCTGGGTCTGGGCTTTTAATCTGCAGACCAACCATAGTAGGAGCACAGTTCCCCCACATAAGAACATGCCAACCCCAATCACTCCTGCCCACTCCTTGAAGTGGGACACGGCCGTTTTAATCCATGAGGACAGTCCGGCTGCGAAGGAGACATCCACTCTTGTTGAATTCACGGACACAATGGCCATGCGCAGCTGGTTTATCAGGTTGTCAAATTCTCTCGTCCAACCTGTTGAAAGATGCTGGGATAATTGTTTAGACAAATTTGCAGCTTTGGTATACTTTTTATATTGGATACTGGTGACACATAACCCTGAATATTTCCATTGACACCCCAATTGAGCAATTTGCCATAAAACGTCTATTTGTTCCTGCACAAGATCCACCCGCTGGTTAACCACCATTAATCCTCCCTTCAGCTGAGCGTTTAGCGCAGTCTGTGTTTCTAGGGCCTGTGTTACCGCGGAGGACAAATTATTCAACGTGGTGGCAGTCTGTACCGTGGTAGTCAAGGAAACGGCAGCAGCTGTGGCTGCACCCGCCGCCAGGGATACGGCGGCGACTATTGCCGCAGTGAGACCAAAATCCCTCCTCTGCCTGAACAAGACCATAATATTGGGAGCTTCTACTGGGACAGGAATCCATCTAGGCATTCGAGCAACTATGGCCAAATTGAACAGCGTAGCATTCCAGCACTGTGCATAAAAGCAAGTATAGTTATCACAAGCAATCTGACTCCTCTCATCACTAATATTAGTTAAAATAAACATGAAAGGAGGATAAAGGCAAACTGGTGTTGGCGGGACAGAGTAATTTGTTCCAAGCTGTTTTATGGACACAGTGGATTCAAAGGACTCAGTCACATTCCACTCAAAAGAGGCATTTCCCCAACCACCGCCTTTTGAAAAGGCAAACGGTGAAAGGTCCGTGCAGCTGCCATTTACCCCACACAACAGCCAAACATACTCATCCAGATTTAAATCTTCTAATTCTTGTTTTAAGGCCCCCAGCTCTTGCATAGGGTAGAGGCCTCCTTCTTTCCCTTCCAACTTTTGTCTGGGTTTTGAAATCCCTCCTTTACCGGCAGATGTGCCGGGAGTGTCACTTTGTTGTTTTAGAATCTCTCCCTCATCCGTAGACTTACTGGGAGGGCCCTTTTTCTTATGGGAGACGTCTCTCCTCCTGCGGGTACCCATCCTCTCACTCCGTTCAGTTTCTGACATGCTGTCTTGGACCTCCTCTAATGTATTTTGCCCTACTATCACTACCGGTTTACAGCCCTCATCTTCTAAGCAATTTTTAATAAACTTCCAAATGGTCTTGGTGCCCTGACGGAGGTCTCCCTCCGCGTACTTGCGGTCAAGGTCTTTGCCCAATTTGTTCCAAGAACTCAAGGTTAGGGAGCCGGAACAAGCAAACCACGGGGCTACGCGATCGATCTCTTTCACAAAATTCCTGAGTGCGCGGTTCCCCACCTTTATGTCACGCTGCTTCAATACTGTTTCTAACGCAGCAACTATGGATTGTGTGGATCCCATGGTTTCCAGGCAGAAACGTGTAGCTCTCTTATCTACGAGAGACTAACGCACGAATCGAAAGTGAAATGGCGCGCGGCTCTCTTATTTACGAGAGGCTCACGCAACCTAGGGTGCAGCTGCCTACGTACGTCAGTCTGACCACACCCGTAAGCCCCATCCACACAATCAGCGGCAGACCACCTCAGGAAAACTTGCAAACACAACTTTCTACGGAAGTGACAGACCCAACCCTAAGTCAAGGACAAGCATGCCTCTCTGAACTTACCTCCCTGCAGTTCTGAATCCTCCCTGTCACCAGGGGGTCTCCGAAGGTGCTGACGATGACACAAGTTCCCGGGTTTCGGCACCAAATGTCCCGCGCTACCGTCTCGCCAGCAAGAACGACGCGGCACACAAAGGATCCTTCTGCAGATCAGCTTTAATGCATCTTGAGAGGGAGAGCATAAGCTTGCCAAAAATGGAGACCCCGAGCGAGGGAACCCGCGCCCTTTATATAGAGACTGCTCCTCGCCTAGGACGTGCTCCTACCTTATTGGTGGCTGCCTAATCGGCCCAGGCGTATTACCGAGCAGCCCTGCCCTCCACCGGAAATCAGCGCCATCTTGTAATGGCGATTTCGGGCAGCTCCTCACACTGTGTGGGTCCACATGAACCCTGTTAGTGGTCTTGCTGGCCTGGGGGCCACCAAGGCCCTCTTCTCCCCTGCAGCCTTCAAGCAATGTCATCCGAAGGACACAGCTGCAGCTTTTGCCAGCTCCTGCTCCATGCACTCAGCAGCTCCAGCCTTGACTGGGACTCGAAACGGTCAGGTCAGAGCAGTTCTTTCTTTCTCGTATCATGGCTTCTTCCACCTTCATGTACTCCGAAGGTCTCTCCTCCTCTTCCCCTGATCTCTTGTGGCCCCAGCTTGGCTGTCGTTGATTTTTAATAGTTGTAAATTGGTTGATTTATGGGAGAGAGTGATGCTGGGGATGGTCTATTCCACCATCTTGACTGGAAGCACTTCTGTGCATTTTTTAATGTTTTCTCTATTACATTAGGCAGGACTCTCAATTTCGAGTTATAATAATCTACTTCAAAAGAGTTTAAACCATAAAGAAAATTTGTCCATTTCACAGACAGTCCATAGTAAAGTTTATCAGAAACACCTGGATTCACGAGTTTAAACAGTGTTAACAGAGTTCTCTTCATCTTTACTTCTGCTTTTCTACTTGTCTTTCTTTTCAGACACATTCTTTTCGTATGTCATTGTTGTGATACAGATAGCCACAATCCTCCAGTCTTTACAACTCTTGATCTAAAAGAGACACAATCTTCCCTGCTAGCTACATTGAAAGTTTCAGGATGTGGCCATCTTAGAAGCTGATATTGTGGCCTGAGGGCTGTAACTTTCTGATAAGCCAGGATTATGTACCCTCCCTGAAACATAGAATAAAATCCTAGATAACACAAAAAGAAAGCAGTTCATGCAGACTGTGTAAGATGCCATCAAAAAGATTTCAACAGAAACTCAAGTTTGAGAGGAATTAACATTAATTCTGGCTAAAGGCAGCTTCTAAAGACATTTGGAAGAGGCAGCATTTCACAGTTCAAAAGAAATATATACATATATATGTGTGTTTTGCATATAAACACATTGAGATTATGTTATAAGATGTAAAGAAGCCAGAAAATGCTTTACTTTTGTATATAGTTATTCTGAAAAATCTGCATGAGTTTCACCTCATCCTATGTAGATTAACGATGTACTTCTGCCTGTCCAGGATGAAGCCAAAGCCTGAATCAAGGGTCCAAGGGGAATTTAAGGGGAGTGGAGAAAAGAAAGTGAGACCTGAAAGAAGGCTCATATGAGTAGACTCTGCATGGACTGAAACACTATATGGACTGTGGATGCACAGCTCCTTTAACATAGACAATGCCTTGGTGGAAGTTAGAAAAAGACATTTATGTGACTTATGTAATTAGAAAAAGGCACCCTTCTCTTAGTTTATATAAACCTGTAAAATATAGCTTCGTCAAGAGTGTGAAACTTGAATTTCATCCATCATTCAAATCCCTTAGCCAAACAAGTGCAGAATCTACCCAAGTTTGTGAGTTTGTGTGACTGGCTAATAAAACATTGTCTTCTGTGTGCTAAGATTCATAACTGTTTGCCTATCCAAAGATCACAATAATAAATGAAAAGTTTGGTGTAGTAACAAGTTTAATCTTGCCCAAAGACAGGTCTAGCTTTTTCCCTAGGTTTCTGGGAGGCAATATCTCAGCTCTTGGAATGCCATACCTAGTAACAGAGTTTTGTTTGTCTAGGGATCTGAATCATTCCTGATGGTTCAACTATCTGATTTAGTGCAGGGACTTTGGGTAATTTTGTATCAGCTTGACCTCAGAGGGGCTGAAGACTGAGACTGGCCATGTGGGCAGTCAACCATACCTATATGATGGAACCCCAATAAAAATTCTGCATACCCAGCCTCTGGATGTCAAAATAACATGTGTACTGTCACATATCAAAACCAGGAAGGTCATGCTATCCCTGACTCCATGAAAGAAAACAGCTGGAACTTTTTTGGACTCTGCTCCATGGGTCTCTTTCTTTGGCTGGTTTTAATCTGTATATTTTATCTGTGGTAAATCTTAATGGGGAATATAATAGCTTTCAGTGAGTTATGTGAGTACTTCTTGCTAACTGTTGAACATAAGGGTGGTCTTGTGAAGCCACAAACTTGCAAGTGGTGTCAGAAATTAAAACAGTTGTATGTACTGTGCTCCCTCCAACTTCGCAGGTTTTTAACTTAGTAATTGGCAGCATAGTGCATTTCTGTGGCTCGTCTGCTCCAGTTCTTCTCTTGCTCATCTCCTGTGATGTGCCATGCTCTAAACTCTACACATACACAAACATACATATGATGAGTTAGCTTAATGCTAGTGTTATACATAAGCCCCAATGTGTAATGGATCGAACACAGTAGGAGTTCATTTCTCATTAAAAAAAAAAAAAAATTAAAAGAGACCAGTAACCTGAGTTCATTCATTTTTTAATTTACTTTATGGTGGCCGGCAGATATGACCTTGGCATTATAAGTCTGAGCTCTAACCAACTGAGCTAACCAGCCAACCCCAGACTAGTAACCTGAGTTCTTTCCACCTTCAACATACAGCTTCTAGGATCTCTGCGCTCATTTATCAAATCAGGGGAAGAAAATGGAGGATAACATGTGAGAAATGTTTAGTGGTCTGGGCCTGGAAGGGGTGCTTATCACTTTTTTATTATTTGAAATTTATTTATTTATTTATTTATTTTTATTGGTTATGAATATTCATGGGTACAATGGTGACTGTCACCACTTGTGCCCAAGATGTGATGGCCAGATCCATAGTGGCAGCATGCCCATTATGACAAATTGTGATTATACCCCGTGTCCTCCACCTAATTATCCCCAACTTCCCTCCCCCTTTTCCCCACTCCACTTTGTATCCCTCTCCCTCTGCAAGTTCAATGCACCACGGTGGTCTTTCTTTCTTTTTTTCTTTCTCTCTTAGCTCCCATTTATGAGTGAGTACATGCAGTATTTTCCCTCTGTGCTTTGCTTATTTCACTCAACATAAGTTTCTCTGAGTTCATCCATGTTGCTGCAAATGGGATAATTTCATTCTTTTTTATGTCAGAGTAGCATTCCATGGTGCTACCACATTTTCCTTATCCAATCATGCATTGATAGACATCTAGGTTGGTTTCATATCTTGGCTCTTGTCAATAGAGCTGCGACAAACATGGGAGTGCAGGTATCCCTTCGACATGATGATTTCCATTCCTTAGGTACCCAGAAGTGGGATTACTGGATCATATGGAAGATCTATCTGTAGTTGTTTAAGAAAACTCCATATTGTCTTCCATAGTGGTTGTACTAACTTACAGTCTCACCAAAAGTGTAGGAACATTCCCTTCTTTCCACATCCTCGTCAGCATTTGTTATTCTCCATCTTTTTGATTATAGCCAGTCTAAGTTGGGTGAGGTAATATCTCAATGTCAATTCGCATTTCCATGATGACTAGTGATGTTGAGCATTTTTTCAGCTACCTGTTGGCCATTTGAAAATCTAAGAGGGATGCTCATCACTTTTCATTGCTTTACATTGAGTAGAACTTAGGCCTGTGCCTACATATAACTGGAAGGGTGTCTGGGGCATGTGTGCCAAGAAGAAGTAGAAATGGATGTGTTGAACAGCTAGCCACCATCCACCATAAACATTCATATTTTGCCTTCTCTAGTCCCCTCAGGCCCATTAGTCTGTCGGTAGCTAATATGACACATGGATTAATGATTATGTCTTATCTTAATTGGTAATTATATCTTCTATGGGTGGAATGTGTCCCCTAAAAGTTTATGTCTTGGGAACTTGACCCCCATTTAAACAGTGTTAAGAGGGTGGGAAATCCTATTATGATATTTGAAAGATGGGGAATGTAAGAGGTGATTGGATTATGAGGACTCTGCCCTAATTAGTGGATTAATCATTAAGGGGTTACCAGGAAGTGGTTCTGATGGCTTTATAAGAAGGGCAAGTGAGCATGTTGATTCTCTTGCTCATGCCATGCTCTGCCTGTGGTACCCTGGTAGCCACAGGACTCTGCAGACTCCTCACCCTGAAAAAGGCCCTTACTAGATGTATGCCCTGGACCTTGGATTCCTCAGCCTCCAAAACTATAAGAAATAAATTTCATTTCTTTTTAAATATCTCAGTTTCTGATATTCTGGTATAAGCAACACAAATAGACTGATACAATGTCTTAGTCTTATATTACACATTTGTCATTTCATGAGGTTTCAACTCATAGAAGTGAATATGTTTTGAAAAATAGTTACTATCAAAGAGGACTTTGGAAGCCTCAGCATCCAACTGTCACACCCTTTTGACTGATGTCCCCATGATCAGTGTGTTAGCCACCCAAGTTATGTAATTACTCTTTCTTCAGTTTGGGGACAACCCCTTCATTCTGCTCACAAGAATGAAGTCTTAAATGTTAAGAAGGATAGTAATAACTAAAACATTTTGAGTGTGTGCTATGGGAAAGGCACGATAGGAAGGATTTTGCATACATTATTTTATTTAGTTCTCACAACAACCTTATCAGATACATGTTAGGTAGGAATTGTTGGTGCTGGAATTCCAACCAACACAGTTTGGTTCAAGAACCTAACCACTGTACCATGCTATTTCTAATTCTATGGGAACTTGGCTACTCTAACTCATCTCCAAATTATAGAAATTCCGTGTTTTGTAGGGAATGTATTAGGCATCATGTTCAACTACCTCCTCAGCTTCCACTCCTCTGTTGTTGCTTTTTTTCCTACTTATCCTACATCCTTTCAATTCCCCTGCCTCAAGTGCCTGCCACCTGCTCTCCTACAAATGAAGTATAGCATATACGATTTATATTGCTGTGCTCAGCAGTGTCCTGGAAAACAAATGTAAAATGACAGCTCCACTCCACACTCTATCTCTGACTTTCACACATCTGTTTTCCTTTGTAAGTCTGGGGAAAATTCAGAATTCTGGTGAGAAAAGTTGTTGATGTAAAATGTTGCTTCCATTTTCTGGCCTTTAGAAGAATTCTGAAGTACCTATTTCTCAAACAACAACAGGAAAATTCCAAATGAAAAATAAAGCAACTACACAGTCCTCTAGAGAGAAAGGGAATATTATTATGCCTAGTCTATCATCATTATCGTCATCAAATAGTGTTTTGTTAAGCCTTCAGGATCACAAGGCAACAGGATGGTTAAATTGGTATCTTTTTCTCCTCCCAAGAGCTTGCAGTTTAAATAGAAACAGAGCAGCAAAGACAAACATATACAAGGTCAGGCTGAGACCAACACTAACACATTAACATACTCATTAAAGTAGAATAGAGCTCATTACAGTTCAATAAAAGTGGAAAGCAGGAGGATGTAGTATGAAAATGTGCTAAACTGGGAGTCAAGAGACTTTGCAGCATGCTTGTGTATGGCTTTGGGCAAGCCACCTCATCACTCCCAAGGTTTAAATGCTTGGGAAGATTTGGAGGAGGCAGTTTGGGAAGGTAAACCAAACACAGAATCTGGAGTCAGAAAACCACACAATTTTCATACACATGATAAGGTGATTAAAGCTCTCTGGATCAATTTGTCCTCCTTTGTAAATGAAAGACTTAAAATTTCCTTTGAGAATTGAAAATCTAATGATTCTGTAAAAATTTCTTTAAATGTGTGCGGTACGTAGTTTAAGATGCCCATATATATATTTTAACCCTCCTAGGTAGCATCTGCTGATGATAATACATAGCTAGTCCTCTCTGTTTCTAAAAATAAAGAAACTGAGACTTAGGAAAGGCAAGCACTTGATCATGTGTCATTTGATTGGGGGATGAGAAAGACCAAACAAAATTAAGGATAGGGAGATCTTAAGGAACTGAATTACAAGAAATTGACCTCGGGGAAATTGGAAAGTGAGCAGACTGCTTTTTCTGTGTCTTTCTCTCTTGGGCTATGTGACCTCTTGGCTCAAACTTTTTTTAATATAGATTCAGCAAGTATTTATTGAAAGCCTAATATGTGCCAGGCACATTTAAGTGTACTGGAGATCCCGTGTTGTACATGAGTAATTAGATTTCTTCTTTTATGAAGATGCTATTCTAAGAAATGAGGAAAAACAAACAGTAAACAAATAACCAAACAAGAAAATATCAGCTAAATGGGAGTGCTCTGGCATATAGTTGGTAGAGGCCAGGGATACTGCTAATATACAGGATATCCCCCACAATAAAGAATTACTAATCTAAAATGTCAATAGTGTCCAGGGTTGAGAAATCCTAATCTAGTATAAGTGCCTTAGTCCATTTGTGCTGCTATAACAAAAATAATCGGTAATTTAAAACAACAGAAATTTATTTCTTACACATTTGGAGGCTGGGAGGCCCAAAATCCAGGCATGGGCAGTTGGTGTCTGGTGAGGACCTTATTGCTACAACCTCACATGGCAGAAAAGGGCAAAAAAGAAGCCTAGCTTGTTCCCTCCAGCTTTTTCATAAGGTCACTAATCACATTCGTGAGATTGGAGCCCTCATGGCCTAATCACTTCCTAAAGACCACACCTCAAACACTGTTGCCATCCTGTTGCATTGGGACTTAAGTTTCAACATGAATTTTGGAGGGTATGCGAACATTGAAACCATAGCAATAAAGAAACCCAATATACTTAAAAGCCCATTTCCCCACAGGAGGCTTCTTGGGTTTCCTATTTATGGTTGTCCATACTGGATACCTACCTAATATCCTGTCTCCTCCTCCCCCATCAAAACAGCTTTAACTTTGTGCACAGCAGTAAATGCTTGAGGGAAGAGGAAACAAACAAGGAAAGAAACAAAAACCCTACATTTTCCAATGCTCTTGCAGTTGCTCTTGGGTTAAAACCGGCCCCTCTGGTCATGTTCATGCTGCATATGAGCTAATGATTAAATGGGATTGTCAAATTGTCAGTGTGACATGCAGTCCCAAACTAAATTAAAAGAAAGAATGCCCGACAGATGCATTCCCCTCTACTTATCCAATAGACGTTGTCTTTGTCACACGGAAGCCTGGTGCCTGGAGATTAGAAATCATGAGTCTCTCTCCCTTCACTCTCGACTGGAAGTGTTTACTCACCCTCTTTTCCTACTGTCGAGAAGGGATGGGGTTTAAGATGTTTTTACTCATTATATTCTTCTCCTACCTTACAAGAGCAAAACACATTCTAGTAATCATAGACAAAAGTATATATTCATTCTACTGAGAAATAAACTCTGACTGGTGTTCTACTCAGTCTCTGATATGCTCAAATAAGTTAGAAAATCCTTTTCTTTACACAAAGCCTTCCATGCAAGTTAAGAGTTTGCTACAATATCCTATTTTAATGTCAGAAGCAAAATATTAACTATTTCTCTTTTCATTAATGTAAATATTGCTATGATGATTTAATTCATTTAATGCTCTACCCTCAACTCAATCCTACTCTGGTATCTGGATGCCTTGGACTCACCAGGGAGGGTGTCAGATACATGAAAATGTGAAAGAGAAATGCTCAATAATGTATTTTAAAATATCACCCTGCTTATATTGAAGAATTTCAAGCTGTTTTTATCAGAAATGGCCTGAGGGTGGAAGAGCTTATTATGTAAGGTTACTCTCTCCAGGCAGTACACAGGCAGAATTTAAAAATGGTATACTCATGGGGAGAATGTGATGGGCATATAAACTCCTGTGCATTTTTTAAAAATATGACCTGACATAGCCAAGTGAGTAGAAAATCCATAACCCTAGAAATAATCACATTTTGTGCTAGATGTTTATGGTTATTATTTAAATTCTTACTAAAAAGTGTTATCAGACTATGAGAAACCTGAGTTTTTCCTTAAGTATATTAATATAAATTAATATATCTAGCTGGGAGTTGGTAATTAAACAAGGGATTTTCTGGGCATTGTCAGTGTGGAGGGAAGAGAATGTACTGGAAGGGATTGGAATATCCATGGGGAGGACCAAAGCAGAACAGCTGAAGTTGAACAGGCAGTTAAAGGACTTGGCTTACTTCATAATAGGGAACTGAGCCAACTCTGCACTAAACTCTGGGATTCTGAGCAGTAACCTTCCTGTTGATGTGAGAAAGCTATCTGCACAAGATTCTTACTCCAAAGAAATTGGAGCCAAAGGATCATCTTATAAGAACTGGAGAATGCAAGTCCCTCGGGTTGGCAGGAGCAGACCAATTAGCATCTAATTTTCTACCAGAGCTAATTAAGCCCTCTCTTGCTGCATTCTGCCTCAGCACCCTTCTGTCTTGAAACCGTGGTGCCTGCTGAACCTGAGGCTTGAGTGTGGTGCTTTCAACTCTGCTTCTCTTCAGCTACAAGTCTCCTTCCCCCTTGAAATTAATAGAGCGAGACAGGTTTCATTAGTGCAATAGGAAATTGTATGTGAGGTATTCCTTTCCTAAGGATGACAGTTCCATCAAAGATGCAGTAATTCAACTGAGTATATCCGAAGAAAGCATATTAAAGGTAAATTTGATTGTTAGTTTCACGAGACCGCCTCATCCCTGATAGCAATAATAACTAAAGTTTATTGAATGCTTACTTCATATATGCTTTACACCATATTAGGAGTTTTACAATTATTATTTTAGTTTGCTCTCATGACCATCCCATAGGATAGAGATTTCTACTGCTTAACAAAGCAGGAACAAGTTCATAGAGCTAGGAAGTTGTAGCCTGAGCTCAAACCCAAGTCAGGGTGAGCTGAGAACCAATGCACCATTCATTGCAGAATATGGTCTTGGAATAATTACACATTACGCTCCCTTCCTCCAAGTTCTCAGAGGTGATGACTCTATTTCTCCATTTCGGTTTCTTTCTAATCATATAGATATGATATACAGCAACTAATAAATCCATTCCATCAAGCCCTTTGAAATATATAGCTATATGAGGGGTCTTCAAAAAGTTCATGGAAAGATTTGTATTATCTTTTAATTCTATTTTTCCACAAACTTTTTGAAGTACCTTCATGTATATATATAATATATATATTTTTTCTTCCTGTCACTACTACATTTTTAGGAGTAAGAGGTGAGAAAAATCACACGCACAACAAACATAATTTTTATAAAGAGTAGGGAGAGTCAGTTCATTTAAGTGCACATTCATTCCTTCTGCAGGATGATCTAGTTCCAACTCAAGTTCATAGTGATGACACTAAGTCCTTCCCAGGTATTTAATTAGCAAAGATGATATTAGATTCCTTAGAAGAACTTCATTATGATAAGACAATATGGTTTATGAAGATTATCAATCATAATTATTGAAAGAAAGACATGTATAGTTATCTTTTTAATAACCCATATAATCTAATTCCCACACTCAATTTCTAAACCATGCCAGAAAATCACAGTCTTAGTGTACATAATTTGAATTTGTTCAAAAGTCCTTCCTCTTCCTTTGACTAAAATATTTATATGGTATGTGGATCCAAGCACATATGTGTGTGTGTGTGTGTGTGTGTGTGTGTGTGTGTGTGTGTGTATAAAGTGTGTGTGTGTATTAATACTTATTAGCTCAAGCCCTAGAGTTTTTCAGATCTCAGTATAAATTTTAGCTCTACTATTTTCTTGCTATGAAAACTTGGGGACATTACCTAAACTCTCTAAGCCTCACTTTTCCTAAGCTCTTAGAGTTGTTGGAAGAATCAAAATAACAGCATGCAAAGCACCAAGTATAGTGCCTGGCCCATGATACACAAACCCTGAATGACTGTTGCTATTAATTATAATTTTTTTTCCTGGAATCACAGCTTGCTCAACTTGTCCATCTTATTCACATTATAAGAAGCTAGAATGAAGAACAAAAGTTTCTGAACTTTTTAATGTTGCATTATTGATGAGATTATCTCTCATTTTCTTCATTCTTCATCATTTGAATCATCACCAGATCTTTGCCTGTCATTCTAACAACTTTTGATATTGAGGATAAAGAAGAAAAAAATAAGTATCAGTGTATTTACCCTGTCTTTTATGTTCTACATTCGGATGTTTTGCCATCTGGGGCCTTGTTGACCCTACCCCTCCCAGGGTTAGCCAACTTCTAGAGATAGTAAACAGCTTTCCAAGAGCTTTTCAAGCGCAAACCAACCAATCCAGAGCCCATATCCTCAACCACCTCCCTAATTGGGCTCTCACACTCTGGGCCACCATCCACCTGCCCTAATCTCCTAGGAGCCAATTACTAGACAATTAGGTATGGCTCCTATGTTCCAGAGCCCACAGAAACTTTTCAAACTAGTCAATCTTAAACCTGCTTATGTTGCCTCCTTACTGTCCTTCCCATGGAAACTATTATAATGTCTCTTTCCCATATTCCCCATCCCCTGCACCATTTACCTCCCACTCCCTTCTCCTGATCAAATGGACCCAGTGCTTCATATGTAACCACTCATGGTGTGGCATTCTCCCTTCTCTTGGGATCTATGAGTATAACAAATTATTACTTGAAATGACAATCATTTCTTGATCTGTTGTCCTTACCATATTTAGATCATAATAAAACCTATATTGTTAAACATGAGTTATTCCAGACTAAATATCAACCATAGCTATCTCTTCCATTTGACTGTAGGGGCCTTGAGAACAGGGACCATGTCTGCACTAACCAATGGATTCTTTGTGAATATTTGTTGAATGAATGAATTTATTACATATCTAAAATGCACTGACATATCTTTATTTGGTGGAAATCTCTGCACTTTTTAAAGTTGAATGGATATATGCTCTTATACTGTACATCTCCTAGCTTGTTTCCTAATATGAAATTATCCTCTATACTATACAGGAAAAAAAATTTCTCCTGTACCCTCTTAGGGTGCCCAGCTGGGCCTAAGAATTAAACTGCCATAAGACAGATGAACAAGAAAAAAGCACACAGGTTTTATTAGAATTTTACACGTACATTGGAGTCCTCACAAGAAAGTGAACACCCAAAGAATTGACCAGAGCAGAAAGCTTATATCCCTTTTAGACAAAGGAATGATAAATCTGTGAGGAAATGACAAGAAAAGCAGTTTGGGCAGTAAATTGTGGGGGAGTCACTAAGAGCAATATTGGGGAAAACTGATGGATCATAGGGTTATTTTAGTAAGTTTGTTTGTATAGATGCATTTCATCATCCCTTCTAGTTTCTGGTGATACAGATGATCTTTCTTTCCCTGGTACAGGGAAGGCATCTTTCTCATGCGAAATTTTGTGGCCTGTTTTATGTAGAAAGGGGAATATCAAAATGCCCTTTCTGTATCTGCTGTCTCTCAAGTGCCTTCAGCTCAGAATAATCAATATTCCAAAGAAGTGTATTTTGGGATGGCATGTCCCGACTCCTTCAATACCAGTCGGTAAAACACATCTGAGTAAAGAGACAGTAACATAACTCTGGAACACTGACAGAGTAGGTTGAAGAAACGGCTCAAGGTTAGGTGTCCTGAACTTTTTGATGGAGTACAGAAGATAGATCATATTCTTTCAGTCACCTAATGCTGCTTGCAAGCTTCCTGAGGCTTCTCTCATACTAAGGTGCTAAGGTGTGATTTTTTTCTTTTTTCTTTTTTTGGCTCCAACAATGTGCATGCTATTAGAGATCCTTTTTGGCAAGAGACAGTGAGACAGGATAGGGCTAGTCCTGTGAGCAAATCTGACTCCATTTTCCCCACAGAGGACATTTTTTGATTTTTCTACTCCTCAGTCATGAAACTACCAGGGGTGCATGATTACCCCATGGCCCTGATAAGAATAAATGAAAGACACCAGTTTGTCATAATGCCCTGACAAAATAAAGTGAGATAAGGGGGGAACAGATATTTCCTGAGTTGCAAAATCCCTTCCCCAAGGCTTGTTAAAGTATAACTCTTAGCTTTGTTTAAAATTCATCATCTACTCATTCTTCCTTTTTCAGTAATTTTCAGATTAACCTAAAGACCCCTCTAGGAGTTACACGCAACAAGCTCCTGGAACTGACCTCCCTTGCAACCACTGTAAAAATACCAGAAATCATCAAAGCGAGATGCTGATTGAAGAACTGTTTGCCTTTAAAAAACCCTTCTGAACTTCCCCTGGGGAAGTAAGCTCAACTACCACATGCACACAAAGCTTCAAGGTGACCACTACAACTACCCTCATGGGCTAACAATAATAAGTAACATTACCATCTTGGATCTACTGAGCAGGCAAAAGGACCAAAGTCCTAACTGAGCATGTACCCATGACACAACAGGAAGAACAGGATGGACCACTTCCAGAGGTGCAGAATGATGGTGCTGGCCTACACCCCTTCCCCTCTTCCCTATAAAGGATACTGAACAGATATAGCTTCCTTGTAGCCACCTCTCTTATGCATAGTCTATCTCCCCTTTTAATAAAGTGTTGCTTGTTTTACTGCTGGGTGCACTGCTCATTTCTATGATCTTGAGACCAAAGAGCCTATTTTAGTAACAACAGTATTTCAAAGGAGTACTTGGCTTCAGGAATACCAAGGATTTAGGTAACGGGCAGATCTTTCCTTTCTGGAGTAGCAAGCAGTATAAAATAGGTTTCATACTAACATTGGGGGATTAACATAACAGGAGGACCCTTTGAAATATTAGGGAGTGAATCCAATATCTCTTTCTCTGCTTTATCTAACGTCTGCTCTGACAGGCTGAGAAATAATATTAAATGAATTTATTTTGTCCGTGCTAATTCTGTTTCTGCTTTGAAGTGCTTTGTTTATAACCTGTACTTGATGATATTAGGGCCAAAGGAAAACTTTACCCCTGAAGTTTCATTAATAAAAATCATTGACAAATTTAGATCAATATGAAGAGAAGACATAATAAATGTTATTATTTAACATGTTAGGAAAGGTGCAAAGCATGTGGGAATCACAAAAGAGTAAAGTACCAAAATCCAAATGGTGATACACAAGCTTATGTACCAGGGCTCATAAGACAGAGAAGGTTGGGGGAAGAAGAAGCCCCAGAACAATGGCCTGAGACCAGGTTTCTTGGAATGTCTCAGGGGAGGTGTTGTCACAGGTGACAGAAGGAAATCAAAAGTTAAAGTTAAGTAGAGACATCTTGCATTTAAATGAAAATACTTCTGGTAGTCTCACAGCTGCTCTAGAAAAAAATATATAGTAGCCAAAGGAAGGGCGCCTCAGAGGAAGGCTGACTATTCGCACTTACATAGGTAGATGTGTTGCCATTGGGAAATAGCCTTCTAGCCAATCTTGTCTTTCCAGTATCCCTGAATTAGCCATCTTGAAATATGTCAAAAAATATATTTTGGGGCTGAAATATTTTGCTTTCCCACAATCAATATATGTTCAACACGGAAATCTATGTTTGGATGTAATGCTTCTAGAAAAGTCACCTAAACAATACCCGATCCATTAACTTTTTCTTCCTAAGCAATCAAAATGTTCCTGAAGAAGGCAAGCTTATGTTAGATTTAAAAAAAGAAAAGAAAAAGAAAAAAACTCACATGTACATTAGGACATTTCCATAAAACTATAAGCTTCACTTAAAACAAGATTCTAATATAGGAAAAAACTTGTGAAAGACTTTGAAATGGCTCTCCTTATGGAGGTTGACCAGTTTTGCCAGTGAGACAGGATAATAGATTTAGGCCTGTTCACCAAACCAACTCCATTTTCCCTGCAGAGGATGTTTTATTACAAGTTGTGCTTTTCCACTCATTGGTCATGAGATCCCCAGGACTCACAATTACCCCATGGCCTTGATAGAAGTGACTGAAAGAAACTTTTGGATGTAACTACCCTGATAAAATAAACTGAGATAAGAAAGGAACAGACATTTTCTGAGTCGCAAAACTCCTTTTCCAATGTTTGTTAAAATATAACTGATAGCGTTGTTTAAAATTTATCATTACGTATGCATTTTTTGTTCTTCTTCCTGAACCATAAAGATTAAATTACAGATTGATTTCAAGACCCTATCAAGAGTTGCACATAAATCATCCCTGAAATTGACCTCCCTTGCTGCCATAAGAGAATACTGAAGATCTTCAAAGCCTGCACCAACTTAAAGACTGCGTACCTGTAAATACCTTTCCCCAACCCTCTTCAGGGAGCCAGCTTCTCCATAGCTATCTTCCTTATGCATAAGTCTACTTCCTTTTAATAAACTTTTGCTTGCTTGTCTCACTGCTGGGTACTTTGTTCTTTTCTATGACATTGAGACCCACACACCTGGTCCAGTATCACCTGTTCTGCATCTATTATGTAAATTTATTTGAGCATTTCTGACAGGCCTCTACTGTCATCTTCCCTTCAGATTTTTCTCTGGGAATCTAAAGTAACAGTTTATTCTCTCCTTAATTAATGAGTTCAATACAATTTTTGGTATGTGCTCATTTCATGTCTATATAATTATACTCTCCTTTAAAAACACATCTTTTTACACTGGTGTTATATAAGACAAAACAAAATAACATCCCTAGTGAGGTGCTAGGATGAAATGTACTGTCTACAATAAATGAAAAAGCCAAATCCTGTAGTACTCATATCTATCTAAATGGCTAATTTGATAGACTCAAGAATTCTCTGGGCTCACTTCAGGAGTGTTTTCTAGTACTAGACAGTGAATTTTGTTTTAAATTCAAGGGAGATTGTTTCCTCAATAGTTTGTTTCTAAATGACCCCCTGGAGCTGAGCCCCTAAAGCATACTCCTCATGCTATGGTCGTTTCTTTGGTGCCACTTTAGTTCACTTCCTTCCCACCATTTGAACAATTTCTGCAATTACTTTGCTGTTAGAGGATCCAACCTAAATGAAGAACACACTGCATTGCTTGTTTCGTGTGCAACACCCTTATACTTAAGCATGTAAGACAACAGTTATTAAATCAATTCCTCGAGCATGTTAGCTTTAGAGACGAAACATAGTGGCTTTTGTTTGTTTTTTACAGAGTCTTCCAAACTGCTGTTGTATTCTCTCTGATTGTGCTGTGAGTGCCTATGATGACCATTGATGCTATGTGAAGTGGTGTATTATTTGTTCAATGAAATTTCAAATCTGTTCTAAGCAACTTTAAGTCAGAGGTGCCTGACTGCCTGGAACACTGACAAGTATCCCTGTCCTTAGATAGTTAAATGGGCAATGAAGTAGAAAGCTACCTCTCGGCATAATAAACCACATCTTCCTACAATGACTTAAATAGACTCAAATAATTGAAAGAGATTTAAAACAGACCAGCCTGAAAAGGAAATGTAACAATGACTGCTGAAATGAAAAATAAAGCAACATATTTATTATATTCTGGTTGAGAGGCAGTGATCTTTGGCATCAGATAGTCTAAGATTTAATTCATACACCCTCCACTTACTTGCTGTAAAATTTATTCAATTTTCTTTTATTATTTTACATATGAGATTTTTCTGTGTAAAATTAAGATAACATTCAATTTATGACATTTAATAAGAATTAATTTATAAGGCATGAAAATGCTTAACAGTGTTGGCATATAGTAAATGTACAATAAACACTTGTTTGTCCCAGAGAGACTCACTCAGCACGTTGTTGTACTGACTTTGTTTTCTTTCCCATCTATGACATTATTCAATTTTTACATTTAGATGTATTCTAGGCTACATCATAAAAGTTTCTGAACTCCAGTAACAATGGAAGGTTACCAGACATCAACTGCTGGTGAGTAAAACAAGACAAATTTGAGAAAATTTATAATATTTCAAATAATAGATGCAAGGGAGAACAGCAGCCTTAGCAATTTGAGGAAACAGTGTCAGACACTACAGTTTTTAAACCTTAGCTTCTTTCTCTGTACCATATCATCAATTATCTCTGCCCTGCTTTTCTTAATGGGTAGTTTTGATGCTTAAAGGAGCCAGTATAGGAATATTAGAAAACTTTCTGTAAAGTGCACATTATTGCTAAAATATGAAGGATGATGAAGACGATAGTTTGGATTAGCAAATAAGTTTATCAATGCTTTTTGTAGAGTGTATATACCATATACCTCAACACTATATATGTTTTATATTCTTGTTGCTTCCTTCAAGTTGGGCTTGTTATGGGGTTTGCATTAGGAGAATTGCACTCAAATCCTAAGCCTGCTTCTCTATGATGTTAGGTGCATACCTTAACCTTTCTGAGCCTTAGTTTTCTTATCTGTATTAAAGAGAGATTTGGTGTTATCTTATAGAATTTTGAAAAAATCAAATAAATCAATAATGTGAAAGCATTTAGCACAGTGCCTGGCATATAACGAGTACTTAGAAAATAATTGTTAAAGTTGAATGTGATGATTTGGCAGTAATAGATATCATTTGAATCAGTAGTTGGCTCAAGTCCTTTAAAAACTTGTTTATTCACTCATTTAGAGGCAAGATAAATCAATATTGCCTTAACTATTCTCCCCTGAGGTCACTAGGATTTTAAAGTTTCTGCCACTGGTTTTCATTTAGCTGGAAATGATTGGATGACTTCTTAGAAGCATAGTTACCTCACTAAGTAGTTTGTTGTGTAAGCAGTTTTTTTTTTTTTTTTTTTTTTTTTTTGTGTGTGTGTGTGTGTGTGTGTAAGCAGTTTTCAGAAGACAGGGGGAGCTGTCTCTTAAACCTGGCTTCTTGAAGACATGATACAATAATTTGTAATACAGATAATTCTGCTCTGTTCTCTCCCAAGTTCTATCTGTCAAAATACTTTTATTTTAGCAAAGGCCCTGGCAAGCATTAGGCTTCAGAAATAAATGACAAAAGGGCACCAAAACAATGAAAATACAGGTAGAAAGTAAAACCTCATCCTACAGGTAGAGAGGGTGCTGACCTCCACTTTCCTTTTTTAAGACTATCACAGGTTGACAGGGGAGAACTTATGGTGCTAATAATTGAATAATTATTCCTTGGAGATGTGTTGGTTCCTTGGATTTCTTCCCTCTCTCTCTCTTTCTCTCTCTTTGTCTTTTATCTTTCTTTTTTTTTATGGGGCAGGTAGCCAAAACAAGTTATTTGGTTCTCCATTATACTTCCATTACCCATGTCTGGACCTTAGTAGAAATTTGATTTCTATTGAATAAATGAATGAAAGAGGGAATGAATGAATGAATGAAATGGCAGTGTTTTGTTTCAAAGTAGATGCTGCAAGAAGCAGAAAATCTATTTCAAATCAGCTCCAGTAGCTACTGTCCACAATAAGTTCAATATTATTGAGTGGAACTTCCTGTCAAATTTGACTGCAGAAGAATACATGAGACCTGTGCAAAATATATATTATGACTCACAAAAAGAGAAACATTCCAAAAAAACAAAGAAAAACTTTGTGTCTAAAAAAATTTGTTTATAAAACAACAGAGAATTATAGAAGATGTCTGGTCTGTGAAATAAAAGTAAGGAGATGTGAAGGGGGTGAAATCTAAAATGAGAAAGTACACATGAGGAACAACTCAAACACTAAATTAAAATTCATGATAGAGATAATCAAGCAAATGTAGAACACAAAATTGAAATATTCACTGAGATCTCAGAAGATAAGAATTAAATGATATAATAGTTGAAAGACATTAATACATACAGGAGTTCCAGCTTCTACATATAAGTTTTGCTTGGTTTGGGGTCAGGGAAATCAAAGGAATAGAGAGTGCTGGGAAGAATACACAGAGGAGAAAAAATAGTTAATGAAATAACAGGGCACACAAAATTTCCCTGAGAGGAATATTTGAGCATGCAGATCAGAAAGGCTCACAAGGTTAAAAGTATATCAGAGCTAGTTATGTTATTTCAATTTTATTTTAAACTGAAGAGTAAAGAAAATGTAACCTTTAAATATCAAGGAAGAAAAAAATTTATGTATATAGAAAAAACAAACAAATAGACTTTTCTTCTATAGCACAAAATACCAGAAGGCATTGCAATGATATTGACAGATTTGTAAAAGAATTATAACCCAAGAAGTCTATATTCATCTAAATTATTGTGTATATTCCAATATATATAATATATGTTTAAAATATGTGTACATGTATACACACGCACACATACATATAAATACACATACACACGCAAAGGTACTTCAAAAAGTTTGTGGAAAAATAATTAAAAGATAATACAGATCTTTACATAAATTTTTTGTCTTTCCATGAACTTTTGTAGTACCAGTGTGTGTGCGTGTGTGTATGTGTTTTCATAAATCCTAGGGATAAGCCAACCAAAAAAAAAGCTTTTCTGTAATAAATCTCTCATGATGAAAACACACATAGAGCTTTTTGAAAAATAAATTTTTAAAATTCAAGATTAAAGAAGTGGCAATATAAAATAATTGATAATTCTCAATGAAGCCAATTAATCAAAGTGCAATGTGATAACACTGAATCTTCTCTCGATAAAACTATTTTAAAGTCAGGAGGGAAATGGCGAAGGAAGACCCATTTCAACTTCTAATTTAAGCCACCTTCATTAACTTCATCAGAGCCCTGAATTTAGTGAGTTAGAGAACACTGTTCCAGAATAATACAGTAACATTCTATTTTACATTTGGATTTTCACCCTAATTCTACTATCCCAGAGAGCAAAAGGATTTAGTGGTGGTTCTCTTAACCAACCACTGGATATGGGATTGTTCTCTGTAAATAATAATACATTGTCATTATTGAGTCAAGCTCCTCCCTATTTCACTTCCAGCATTAAGAATAAACCACTGGAGGACTTCTGGAAAGATGGAAAACTAGAGGTGCCCAGGGTACATTCCTCCCACAGAAGAAGATCTAAACAGGTCCACTGCCACCATTGCCACAGTTGTCAGAGCCATTTTCCAGTCCCAGAACCATTGCCCAATGCAGAGTGGCAGTCCTGTGGGTGGCCTGTCACTGCCGTGGTGCATTCTGCAGAAATAAGAAAGGCAGCTTCAATCACCACAACCATTACCACTGCTGGCAAGGACACTGCAGACATTAGGGAAGCAGTTGCAGCCACTGGTACTGATGTCACCCCCACAAGTTAATCTTGCTGCCACCCCTATGAGGTAACCTCACTGCCACTGCAGATGCCAGAGACATGACAGAGGCTGCTGCAGCCACCAGTGCCATTGCTGCCCACACAAGGCAACCCCACTGCTGCTATGGGCACTGCAGACATGAGGGAGGCAATTGCAGCTGCCAGTGCTGCTGCCACCCCTACAAGGTAACACCACTGCTACCAAGGATACTGCAGACACCAGGGAAGGAGTTGCAGCCACCAATGCCACTGTTGCTGCTGTGAGGTAACCCCACTACCACTGCAGACACCATAGTTGTACAGGCTGCCACTGTGGACACCACAGCCAAGTGGGCAGCTGCTACAACAACCACTGGTATAGTCACCAGCACCACCAGCACCACCAGGCATCCACCATCATTGTGCAAGCAGACTGCTGCCACTGGATCCACTGTTGCCATGTGAACAGCTGGCCAAAGCCACCTCCAGAACTACCACCACCACAAGTGTGGCCTGCTACCACAGCAGCAGCTGCAGCAGCCACTGCCACTGTGCAGGCAGACAGCCGACCATTTGACTGCATTGAAACAAGGAGAGTCACTAGTGGAGTACAGGGAAGAAGAATAATAAAAGAGACAACTTCTCTACAAGATGACCAGACATCAACATAGATATATTAGAAATATGGAAAACAAACAAACAAACAAACAAACAAACAACAACACAACAAAAATAAGAAAATGAGTCCACCAAAAGAATACAACTCTCAAGTTCCAGCCCCATAGAGCAGGTAACTCTTGAAATGACTGAAAAGGAATTTAAGTAAAAATATTAAGGAAAGTCAACTACATACAAGAAGACACAGATAGACCACACAACAAACTGAGCAAAATCATCCAGGATATGAAGGAGTAAATTTACAAAGAGATTAATACTTTAAAAAAGAATGTATCAGAACTACCAGATCTGAAGGAGTCACTCAATAAAATAAAACAAAACAAAACAAACAAACAAACAAAAAACACAACTGAGATTTAAGCAGCCGGCTAGAACAAGCAGAAGAAAGAACTTATAATCTTGAAGACATTCTCTTCAAAATAACTCAGTTGGACCAAAAAAAAAAAAAAAAAAAAGAGAGAGAGAGAGAAAAAATACTTTTTAAAAATGAAGGAAATCTAAGACAGCACACAACCTTTATGTGCACAAATTTCCAAATCATGGGTATTAGTGAAGAGGAAAAGGCATTGAGAACATATTCAAAGAAATAATAGTGGAAAACTGCCCAGACATAGGGAGAGACATGGCCCTTTAGTTTCAGGAGGCTCAAAAATCCCCAAACAGATTCAATCAAAAAGATCTTCTCCAAGGCATATTATAGTCAAACTGGCAAAATTCAAAGACAAAGAGAGAATCCTAAAAATAGCAAGAGAAAAGCATCAAGTCACCTATAAGGAAGTCTCTATCAGACTAACAGCAGTCTTCTCAACAGAAACTCTACAGGCCAAAAGAAAAATGAGAAGATATATTCAAAACACTAAAAGAAAAAAAAAAAAAAAGCCAGCTACGAATACTATACCCAACAAGGCTCTCCTTCAGAGATTAATGGGAAATAGTGTATTTCCCAGACGAACAAGAACTACAGGAGTTCACCATCACATGATCTGCCCTATAAGAAATTCTCAAGCAAGTCCTTCATCTGGAATCCAAAAAATGATGATCACTACCATGAATATACAAGAAAGAACAAAACCCACTGGTAGAACAAAAAACACAAACAAGGAAGAGATAGAAACTGTATCTCAAACAAATAAGAAACCTCCTCAAACCAATAAGAAAAACAATAAAAAGGAAAGAAAGAAACAAAAGATACTTCACACATCCAAATGAAAACTAATAAAATGACAGAAGTAAGACAACACCTTTCAGTAACAACACTAAATGTAAATGGATTAAATTCCCCACTCAGAAGACACAGAATAGCTGATTGGATTAAAAAGGCGGACCCAATTATTTGCTGTCTACAACAGACTCACCTCACCTGTAAAGACACACACATACTAAGAGTGAAAGGATGGAGAAAGATATACCATGCAAATGGAAATAAAAAATAAACAGGAGTAGCTATTATTATGTCAGATAAAATGGACTTTAAAGGAAAAACTGTAAAAGATACCAAGAAGGCCACTATATAATGACAAAGGGATCTATCCAGTAAGAAGACATAATAATCATAAATATATATGCATCCAACATTGGAGCATCCACATATATATAAAGCAAACACTATTAGACCTAAGGAAAGAGATAGACTCTGATACAATAATAGTTGGGGACCTGAACACCCTTCTCTCAATATTGGACAGTTTATCTAGGCAACAAATCAACAGAGAAAAGTAAGATTTAAACCACAGTATAAACCAATTGGACTTGGCAGAGATCTACAGAATATTTCAGCCAATGACTACAGAATATTCATTCTTCTCATGTGCACATAGAACATTCTCCAGGATAGACCACACGTTAGGTCACAAATCAAGTCTCAACAAATTAAAAGTAAATGAAATCATTTCAGGAATCTTCTCAGGGCACAACAGATTGAAACCAGAAATCAATAACAAGCAAAACTCTGGAAACTATATAAACACATGGAAATTAAACAACATGCTCTTGAAAAACATATGGGCCCAAGAAGAAATCAAACAGGAAATCAAAGATTTCTTGAAACTAGTGAAAATAAAGACACATCATATTAAAACCTGTGGAATACTGCAAAAGCAGTACTAAAAGGGAAGTTTATTGCAGTAAATGCTTACATCAAAAGAATAGAAAGATTTTGAATCAACAACCTAATGCTACACCTCATATAACTAAAAAAACAGGAACAACTCAATCCCCAAATTAGTAGGTGGAAAGAAATAATTAAGATCACAGCAGAATTTGGTTTTTTTGTTTGTTTGTTTGTTTTCCAAGATGGCCAACTAGAGCGGTCTGGCACTAGTCCCTCCCCTATGAAAGCATACTGAAACATCAGACAAACAGATATATCTTGACAGGAATCTGAGGAAACATGGTGCAGAACACTAGGAGCGTGAAGAGAGTCTTGTGAAGCATAGAAGAAGGGAATGGCACCATAGAGAGGAGAACAGGGCATCCAGCCTCAGCACTGCAAGGGGGATTGGCCAGGAACTAGGCAGAGAGAAGTTAGAGTGGAAAAGTCACCAGCTATTCCTACTGCCACCAAAAACGCTGGTGATCCCTTCCTCAGGAGAGCACCCGCAGTCTTTTTGGGACTCAGGTCTGAACTCACTCAGCACTTGCTCCCTCCCACATGAGAAGGCAGACTTGCTGAGCATAAAATCCTCTGGAGTGCAGCCTTTCCTCCTGTTCATGGTTCACCTTGCATGGCCTGGGGGGCTGGGCCTACAGGTGCCTACATGGCCCATGACTAGCCCAGAGGAGGCCCTGCCTTCCATCAGGACCCTCCATATGCCCACCCAGGCTGACATTTCAGCTATTTGGAATCTGGACCCCAGGATTGGACCAAGCCAGCTTGGGTCTCTTTGTCTGGGGGCACTGCCTGCATTCTGTGGCATGCACTTGGGCACTTGTGGGGTAGGGGCACAGGCTACCTGGATCCTGAGACAGAAAAAGTGACTGAAATCCCAACATCTGAGCTCATTCAGCACCCCTCCCCACAGGTGAGCAGGCAGACTGGATGAGTGGAAAATCATCTGTAGTGCAATGGTTCCCCAAATTCATGGTCCACCTTGCGTGGCCAATGGGGGCTGAGCCCATAGGTGCCTACGAGATCCATAACTAGCCCAGCAGAGGACCCAACTCCCACCAGTACCCTCCACACACCCACGCAGGTGTCAGCTATTTGGAACTTGGATCCCAGTGCCAGGCCAAAACAGCCTAGACCCCTGTGACTGGAGACAATGCCTGCATTCTGTGGTGTGCATTTGGGTACTGGTGGGTGGGGGTGCAGGCTGCATGGAGCCTGGGTCAGCTGGAGTAGCTAAATTCCCAATGTCTGAATTCACTCAGCACCCTCTCCTCAAGGCAGGCCTCTATAGTGCTGCTGGGCTTGACTGCACCCTGGCAGGCTCACACTGGGCTCAACAGTGATTGGGTAGCCGCTTTTGCTTCCTACAGCATGCCTCCAGAGAGCCACTGGCTCCTGCATTCTTCACACAGGCTTGCTCCAGCCTCCACAGCTGAGCCAGTGACCCTCTACAGAGCTCCCAGGACCTGTTGCCTCAGTGTATATCTGTTCCCAGAAAACAGCAGACCAGGTAGGGTCTCAGACATCCCAAGGGAGGCCTCTACAAAGCTAATGGCCTCATCTGCACACTTACATACTTGTATCGGGCTCAACAACCGATCAGAAAGCCACCTTCTGAGTTGCCAGGCACTGTGACAGCTGTGTTCACCTATTCCCAAGCCAATAGCTGGTTGGGTAGCAGCTTTTCCTTTCTACAGCACCTCTCTAGAAAGCTGGGTACTTCAGCATTCACACAGGCTTGCTCCAGGCTTAACAGTCAGTGGCCCTCTACAGACCTACCAGGAACTGCTGCAATGTAAAACACCTACATACTGACTGACAGAAGATCATCCATCCCAAGAAGAAAGCACCCCAACAAGAAACTTCCAAGGGTACCTCTACCTAGGCCACAAATGCACACACTGATAACTCTAGATTAAATACAGTTGAAGAAGTCGCATGAAGTCTGCACTAACACACTGATAGAGTTTGGATATGTTGTCCCCCCAAAACTCATGCAGAAATCTGATCCCCAGTGTGACAGTGTTGGAAGCTGTTTGAGTCATGGGGTGGATCTCTCATGAATGGATTAATGCTCTCCCTGTGGGGTGGGGGTCCTGAGTGAGATCTTGCTCTATTAGTTCCCACAAGAGCTGGTTGTTTAAAAGACACTGGCTCCTCCTCTCTCTCTCTCTCTTCCTCTTGCCATGTGATCTGCTTGAACCTGCCAGCTGCCTACCACTTTCTGAGATGAGTAGCAGCAGCCTGAGGCCCACACCAGATGCAGCTGTTCCAGAATCATAAGCCAAATAAACCTCTTTTCTTTATAAATTACCCAGTCTTGGGTATTTCTGTTATAGCAACACAAAAAGGACTAATACATGCACTCACCCAGATCCAAATTTAAAATGCCCAATCTGGATGCCAATATAGAATCCTTCTACAGCAAAGAGTCTTCCCCTTCAAAAGCCACTCCTAGAATTAAAAGAAGTGAGCACACCACCAGATGCCCAGATGTCAATGCAGAGATATGAGAAGCATGAAAAAAGAAGGAAGCTTGACTCCCCCAGAAGAAGACTACAATTTTCCTATACCAGACTCCATTCAACAGGAAACAGATGAATTGTCTGAGGGGGAATCCCAAAGGGCAATATTAAGGAAACCCAAAATGATGGATGAAGAAATAGATAGAAATAACAATGAAGTCAAAAAGAAATTTGAGGATATGTATGAGAAATTCAACAAAGAGATATAAGCACTTAAAAAAATCAAGCAGAAATTCTGGAACTGAAGAATTTATTCAGTGAAATAAAAAATACAACCAAGAGCATAAATAGCAAGCTAGACCAAGCAGAAGAAAGAATCGCTGAATTAGAAGATAGGCTTTTTGAATTAACACAGTTGGACCAAAAATAAATAAATAAATAAACAAACAAACAAACAAATAAATACATACATACATACATACATACATAAATACATAGATACATAGATAAATACATAAATGAGAGAGAGAGAGAGAGAACGGAATTTCAAAAAAATCAAGAAAGCCTGAGAAATCATTCTGATAATCTTAAGCATACAAACATCCATGTTATAGGTGTACAGGAAGGGGAAGAGAAAGGAAAAATTACTGAAAGCCTATTTAATGAAATAATAGCTAGAAACTTCCTAAGTATTGGGAGGGAGATTGTCTCACAGATCCAAAAAGCTTAACGATCACCAAACGGATTCAAACCAAAAAGGACCTCTTTCAGACTAATTGTAGTCAAATTATTAAGTCAAAGACAAAGAAATAATTCTAAAAACAAGAGAAAAATGTTAAATCACCTATAAGGATTATCCCAAGCTAAAAGCAGACTTCTCAGTAGAAACTCTACAGGCCAGGAGAGAGTGGGATGACATATTCAACATGCTAAAAGAAAAGGAAAAAGAAAACAAACAAACAAACAAAAAAACCCTGCCAACCAAGAATACTATTTCCAGCAAAGCTTTCATCAGAAGTGACAGAAAAATAGTGTCTTTTGCAGACAAACAAAAACTGGAAATTCACCCCCACAAGATTAGCCCTTCAACAAATCTTCAAGGGAGTCCTACATCTGGAACCAAATGAGTGATATAGGTCACCATAAATATATGAGAAAGAATAAAAACTGCTAGAACAACAGATATACAAATGAGAAAGAGAAAGAAAATGTCTTTTATCACTATAAAAAAACCCAAAAAACAACCCAACAGCAAACATAAACAATAAAAGGGAAAGAAAGAAATATAAAAGAACCATAAAGAAATTAACAAAATGGCAGGGAAAAGCAATACCTTCAAGATCAACCCTGAATATAAATGGACTAAATTCCCCACTTAAACAATATACACTGGCTTAATGGATTAAAAAACTAGATTCAACTATATGCTGCCTTCAAAAAACTCACTTCACCAATAAAGACTAACAGTGAAGGAGTGGAAATAGACTAATAGTGAAGAGGTGGAGAGAAACATATCATGCAAGTGGAAACCAAAAATGAGCAGAAGAGGCCATAGTTATATCAGATAAAATAGACTTTAAACCAAGAACTTTAAAAAGAAACAAAGATGGGCATTATGTAATTATAAAAGAATCAATGCTGCATGAAGATATAACAATCATAAATGTATATGAACAAAACTTTGGAGCATCCAGATATATAAAGCAACTGTTATTGGATCTAAGGGGAGAAATATATACCATCACAGTAATAGTTGGGGACTTTTTAACATGCTGCTGTCAGCACTGGACAGATAATCTAGACAAAGAACTTGTGGAAAAATATTGTATTTAAGCACCACCTTAGACCAAATGGACTTGACTGACATACAGAACATTTCATCCAACAACAGAATACACATTGTTCTCAACAGCACATGGATCATTCTTTAGGATAGACCACATGTTAGATTACAAATTACATCTTAACAAATTTAAAAATATTGAAATTATATCAAATATATTTTCAGAACACAATGGAATAAAATTAGAAATAAACACCAAACAGAACTTTGGAAACTATACAAGTACATAGAAATTAAGCAACATGCTCCTGAATGACCAATGGGTCAAAGAAGAAATAAATCAGGAAATCAAAATATCCCAAAATTATTGAAAATGCAAGCACAACTTACCAAAATCTATGGGATACTGCAAAAGCAGTACTAAAGGGAAGTTTATTGCAATAAGTGCTTACATCAAAAAAATAGAAACATTTCAATTAAATAATGCAATGTTAAATCTCACGAAATTAAGAAAACATAGAAAAATCTAATCCCCAAACTAGTAGATTGAAAGAAGTGATTAAGATCAGAGCAGAACGAAATTAAATAGAAAACAAAGAATGATACAAAAAATCAATGAAACAAAAAGTTGATTTTCTGAGATAATAAACAAAATAGACAAGCCATTGGTCAGACTAACTAAAAATGAAGAGAGAAGACCCAAATAACAAAAATTAGAAATGAAATAGGATACATTATAACTGATAGCACAGAAATTCAAAGAATCTTTAGGAACTATTATGAACAACAATATGCCAACAAATTTGAAAACCTGGAAGAAATGGATAAATTTTGGGACAGATACAAACTACCAAGACTGAATCAAGATGAAGTACAAATTGAAGCAATGACATTGAGGGAGTTATCAATATTCTCACAAAAAAGAAAAGCCCAGGACCAGATGGCTTTACTGCTGAATTCTAACAAACCTTTAAAGAGGAATTAACACCAATCCTTCTCAAACTATTCAAAAAAATTCAAACAGAGGCCATTCTCCCAAATTCATTCTATGAGGCCAGGATCACCCTAATACCAAAACGAAAGTCACAACAAAAAAAGGAAGCTACAGGCCAATATCCTTTATTAACATAGATGCAGAAATCCTCAACAAAATGTTAGCAAACAGAATACAACAGCACATCAAAAAGATCATACACCATGTTCAAGTGGAATTCATCTCAGGGATCCAAGGATGATTCGACCTACACAAAGAAACAAACATGATATATCGTGTCAACAAAATCAAGATCAAATACCAAATGATCATCTCAACATATGCAGAAAAAGCATTTGACAATATTCAACAACTCTTCATGTTAAAGATTCTCAGCAAATTAGGCATATAAGGAAATATCTCAACACAATAAAAGCCATATATGACAAACCCATGGCCAATGCCATTCTGAATAGGAACAAGACCAGGATGCCCACTCTTGTTATTACTACTTAACATAGTATTGGAAGTACTAGCCAGAGCAATCAAACAAGAGGAAAAAAAATAAAGGGATCCAGACTGGAAAAGATAAAGTCAAATTGTACGTGTTTACAGACAACATCACCCTATATATAGAAAAGTCTAAAGACTACAAAAAATTTTTAGAGTTGATAAATGGTTTCAGTGAAGTTGCAGGATACAAAATTAACATTCAAAAATTAGTAGAATTTTTATACTCCAACAATGAACTAGCATAAAAAGAAATCTAGAAAGCTAGCCCATTTACAAGAGTCACCAAAAAAAAAAAAAAAAAAAATACCTAGGAGTCAATTTAACCAAGGAGGTGAAAAACCTATAAAAACTACAAATCACTGTTGAAAGAAATTAAAGAGGACACAAGAAAATGGGCAGACATTCCATGCTCTTGGATTAGAAGAACTAAGATTTTGAAAATGTCCATACTATCTAAAGAGATCTACAGATTCAATGCAACCCCCATCAAAATACCAATGACATTCTTCACCACAATAGAAAAAAGCCATCTTAACATTCATATGGAACAACAAAAGACCCTGAATACCCAAAGCAATCCTGAGCAAAATATAAAGCTGGAGGCATAACACTCCCTGGCTTCAAATTATACCACAAAGCTATAGTAACCAAAACAACATGGCACTGGCATAAAAACAGACACTTAGACCAACCCACAAACTTACAGCCAACTGATCTTTGACAAAGGCAGCAGGAACATACAATGGGGGAATAGATTGCTTCTTTAGTAAATGGTGCTAGGAAAACTGGATATCTATATGTAGAAGAATGAAAATAGACCCATACCTCTTTCCATATACCAAAATCAACTCAAAATGGATTATACACTTAAATTTAAGACCTGAAACTATAAAACTCCTAAAAGAAAACATAGGGGAAATACTACAGGAAGTAGGACTGGGCAAAGACTTTATGGATATGACTCCAAAAGCACAAGCAACAAAAGGAAAAATAAACAAATATGATTACATAAAACTAAAAAGCTTCTGCACAGCAGAAGAAGCAATTAACTGAGCAAAAAGAAAACCTACAGATTGTTAGAAAATATCTGCAAGCTATGTGTCTGACAAAGGATTAACATCCAGAATATACAAGGAACTCAAACAACTTAGTTGGAAAACAAATAACCCAATTAAAATGGGAAAAGGAGCTGACTAAGCATTTCTCAAAGGAAGACATGCAAATGGCCAAAAGACATATGAAAAAAATGCTCAGCATCATTAAGGATCAAGGAAATGCAAACCAAAACCACACAGAGATATCATCTCACCCCAGTTAGGGTGGCTATCATCAAAAAGGCAGAGGATACCAAATGCAGCAAGGATGCAGAGAAACAGGAGCCCTCCTACACTGTTGATGGGACTGCAAATTGGTGCAGCCATTATGGTAAGTGGTGTGGAGGTTCCTGAAACAACTACAGTTACATCTGCCATACAATACAGCATTCCACTGCTGGGTATATACCCAAAGGCCCAGAAATCATCATGTCAAAGGGATATCTGCACCTCATGTTTATTGCAGCTCTATTTACAATAGCCAAGAGTTGGAATCAACCTAAATGTCCATTTTCAGATGTCTGGATAAGGAAAATGTGGTATATTTACAAAACGGAATTCTACTCTGCCATAAAAAAGAATGAAATCCTGCCATTCACAGCAACATGGATGAACTTAGAGAAAATCATGTTAAGTGAAATAAGCCAGGCACAGAAGGAGAAATACGTCATGTCCTTACTCATAAGTGAGAGCTAAAAAACAAATAAATATATTTTTAAGAAAAGAAGGAAAGATACACCTATCACAATAACACACCGAAATTTCAAAAGTAGAGAACAGAACTGAGGTTTACAGAGGCAGGAAAGGTCGAGAGAGAGAGGAGTAAGAGAGGAAAAGATAAAAGGACAGGGGAAATGATCACAGTGTGTAATGTTAATGTTAAATATACTAATTATCCTGACTTGAGCATCACATATTGCATACAAGGATTGATATTCAACTCTGTACCCCACAACTACGTTACCAAAAAAAAAAAAAAAAAAAAGATTCAAAAGAATAAGCCTACGATAGTTTTTCAAAACAGAGTTTTGAATTACACATTTTAAGAAATGTTGACTTCTCAGTCTCCCTGGAACTAGGGGTCTTTTTGGGAGAAGAGCTCTTTTGTAGGGTTGGAGGCATTGAAAATACTATGTTGACCCTGCTCTGGGAAGAGCTCATTCGGTAGAGATTACAAAACTTAGCCCAGCAACATTTCCAAATGTTTTGCATTCATGGCAAACCACTCCAGACTACAGAGTGTGAGATTTCAATCTTCCTTGGTTGTGTAAAGAAATTTCTCATTGTTTTCAAAGAGCTAAGCAAATAGGGAGAGGTACACTAATTTCAGAAGCCTGAGAAAGCAATTACTGCAAGGCTTTTGGCTTTTAAGAGAATTGCTTTCTGGTGTGGAACAGAGAAATGTGGGTGGGGAGGGTGGCAAAGGTTTGTTCAAGTCCTGCTGGTAAAAGTATATATATATCTTTTACTTACTACTAGACTATGCTAAACTAAAATCCAAAATAAATATTTCATTACAAGTTCTTTTATTCTGAAGGTAATCTCTAATGAGTTGCTTTTGTTGCTGTTCTTTAATAGATATTTGAATGTTTCACTTTCACATTTAACTCAAAGATCCAGTTTTTTAACATGTAATGATCTCACATACTTAAGTTTTGTGATGAGAACACTTAAAATCTACTCAGCTCCTGGAAACCACCATTCTACTCTCTGCTTCTATGAGCTTAAATTTTTTGGTTTCATGTATAAGAGAGATCATGTAGTATTAGTCTTTCTGTGTCTGGCTTTTTTCACTTAACATAATGTCTTTCAGGTTCATCTATGTTGTCAAAAATTACAGGATTTCCTCCTTTTTTAAGGCTGAATAGTATTCATTGTGTACATATGTCACATTTTCTTTATCCATTCATCCATGATGGACAATTTGATTGATTCCATATCTTGGTGATTGTGAATATGCAGGTATCTCTTTGACATATTGATTTTCTTTCTATTGGATATATACCCAGAAGTGGGATTTCTGGATCATACAGTAGTTCTATATTTTTATTTTTTGAGGAAACTTCATACTGTTTATCATAAAGCTGAGTTTTACTTAACACTGTGGCAAACAAAATTTACTGAACATAATGTACTAAAAACAAACAAACAAAAAAACGAATGGAAAATAATTACATTTCATTTCATGTAATTAATCTTGTTAGTTTTGAAGAGGAGCCTGAGAATCTTCGTAAGTCTTCTCGTAAACTAGAAGAACTAGAAGATCATTGCTTTCTGATTCTGTTTCTTAGCCTCTTCAGGATTTAATTACAGTTCAGCAGTGCTGAGCTCCTTGGCAAATGATGTTGATACTCTTCAAACTTTGAGATCACTGGCAGGAGAGCTCAACTGCTTTAATTGGATGGGAGCTCACTGTCATGCTCTTATGGAGTAAACCCATTCTTCCTTCCTTATGATCAAACTGCATCTATCTTTAAAGGTCCATATTGAATACTATTCTTTCACAGATCTGTCTTCTGCTTCCCCATCCCACATGGACTAGTATGTTCTCTTATCTCTTAGTTGTAGGTATCATTAGACTAATATAACTTAACAATCAACTGACCTCTCCTTAATTCGTGAGGGTTATCCTTGTACCTTGGATTTCTACTTAATTTCTACCACTCTCTGGTTGTGATCTTGGGTGAACTACTGGTGATCTCTCCATTCTTTCTTACCTCAGTGTTCTTCCTTGAAATACATGTGTATTCATATTTATATACTGCACTGAGCCAGGTACCTGATCAAAACAGTGCTGGCTCCATCTCCTTTATCCAGTCTTCTTTTCCTTTCTTTTATCTTCAATGAGCAAATATGTTAATTTATATATTTCAGTGTTGGGTGAATTGAGTTGTTGACAGACACAAAATATATTTGTAGATTAAAAGCTAAATGAATAAAAGAAAAAGAACTAGGAAAGAATTATTGCTCTGTTTTCACAATAGCTTTTATTAAAATGGAAAAAAATGCAGAAAAACGAATACTTATCCTGAATTAGTGTCATAACAACTATATTAAGAAGGTATATTTTAGAAAACTATGGCTTTCTTTACCACTCTGCCAAGCTAACACCATGTACCAAATGTATGACTACAGCCTAATTTAAACCTGTGGTCAAGGGAAATCAATACAGCTAAGAATGTTCTTTAGAATTTTAAATAATTAAAGTACTTCTGGAGTTTTTAAATATTGCTTTCCCCTTAATAAATTTTCATATCTGTATAAAACTGAACTAGAGACTCTTCTTAGCACTAGAATTCCCTTCTTTTCTCTCCCCCATAGAACACTCTTTTGTTAGGGAACAAAAAATTTGCTTAAATGTTTGCAGTAAGAAGAAGGACCCTGAAGGGAGTTACTCAAATAATGATGGAGGGTCACTGAACTGCCTTTTAAAGAGGGTGACTAGTTAACTATAGGGCTTTAGCTTGGCCGAGCAGGATATGTCATCTGGGACCTGAGCAGCCTTGCTCGAAGCAATAAAGAGGGTTTATTGGCCATGTGGGAAAAGAGTTGACAAGAACAGTGAGACCATTGTGGCTAAAGACAAAGAAAAGATTATAGAACAAACAAACATGTCTAATCTGTATTTTTAGTAAGTGGTCAAAAACATAACATATGAGCCCCTTAGGTAGCCTTCACTGTTGAGCTTGGTTTAACCTCTGTCAGGCAATCAGTCATGAAGGGATTTGACACTTACGTATGAAGAAGTTTCCCGATATAGGAAAATCATGACTGTTGCAGTCTTCTTTATGTCTCCCTTTTTCAGGGATGTGACAAAATGCTACTATTTCAAAATTAGTTCAGACAAAAGCAGAAGCTGACACTGGGAGGATAACCAATGCTAACAATATTTTGCCGAGGTTCAAGGGAAAAAGAACAACACAGACAAAATTCTTTATAGGGTATCTTTTCATTATTACCCTCTGATAATCTTGCCTGCTTTTTTGTCTTGTTATTTTTTATGGAATATATATTGTTCCTTTACACAATTACAGTTAAAATAAAGATGCTGCAGATTATTATTATTATTATAAAACTACTACTTACTATGTGGTGGTTACTGTTGTATTATCCATGTATTCAAATGGTTAATCCCTAGCATTCTTTATATTATCCTTAGAATCCACCCCTGAGGTTTGGTCTTATGCTAGGACATATTCCCCATACCTTCCCTGTCTCACCAAGAAGTCTATGAAAGACAAACAACAACAACAATGCAGAATTACATTTCCCAAAGATGGAATTATTCACTCTAGGATAACATCACAGAAGGGTTCAGCAGAAACGCCTAAGTGAGCTTGGACACTTCAGGCCTTGCAGACAGACCTGGCTGCTGAGAGAGGCAGTAGACTTTCGTTAATACTACCAAGGGAATTCACAACCTGGAAGTTACTGTTTCAAATGGAAATAACAGACAGTAGGAAATAAACTATAAAAACAAATCTTTGTGTTATGTTTTCATAGCTGCAACATAACTATAATCTTATAAAGAGCTAAAAAAAATGTCATAAAAAACAAATGATAACAAAGCTTTTCAGGCTTCAAAACTTCACCCATAATTTTTTCCATCTTCAAGGTCTTTTAATTATTCATTTACTGAATATTTCTTTAAATTTTGCAATAAATAATCCCAAAATAAAGTATAATAACTGAAATTGTTTTAGAAGAAAGTGGTAATCAAATGTGACCTGACTCTCTCTGAATCTCCCGAATAATGTGATGGCTCCTCAATGAAATAAAGAGAACATCTCTTCTCTGGAGTAAGCTTTACTTCCTTTATAATGGTAGAAAGAAGACATGATAAAGATGTAGGAATACAAGATGAAAAGAATATGTAAAAAGGGGCAAGTTCAAAACCTACTAGATAATAATAATAAATAACATTTACTTTGTATTTGTTAAATGCCAGGGACAATACACTGAAATCAGCTTATGGTCTAGACGGGACTTAAATCCTCTGTGTGGGCAATGAGAAACATTGGCCACTTTCTCTTAACAACAGCCAGAATAGCCCTTCAAAGTTAGTTCACGTGGTTACTACTTCCTAGGACAAAAGGGAGAGCATCTGACCTGTTTTTTGAAATCTAACATTGGCCATCTAATATGAGATTCAGAACATGTACCTTGAAATTCAACTAGAAACTAATGGAAGAGGATCAAATTTAGGATATCTGAGTTATCCAATACAAAATTGTTTCTAGCTCTAGTTCTAGAATTTTTGTTGGCATTTATTATTGTTCAGTCATTGAATGTCCCCATTTAACAGTGACTTACTTTAGTCCTAAAACCCAGACTGTTAATATATAATATATAGCAGTAATACTAGCTGCACTAGATCAGTTTTATAGAGCTATAAAACATTTCCTGATGGTTAATTTTACTGTTTTGTGAGGTCTATGGGATTTTTGCTCTAACATGATAATCCTACAGAGAATGAGATTAAAATTACTCAACTCATCCAATAATATCCCTGGTGTGATGAATAGATCAGTTAAGATTCCTGCAATATAGCTTAGGAGAATTAGAAAGACATAACAGAGCTCTCCACCACCACCACTACCACCAGCACCACCATCACCATCCAACACACACATACGTGAAGCTTTAATAATCACATTTTCTCACATAAGACTTTTTTATATAAAGAATCTCATAGGCAGTGCAGTTTGAAAGGTTAGGAGATGATTAAGTAGATGCATATGAATTGGTTTCCTTTTAGATTCATGAATTACATTGTGCCATATAACTTATATATGCCCTCCAGATCATCTTCCATTATTACATAGCCCGCTCTCTAACTTCTGAAGACTGCTCTTTATAGCTCCCTTACCCTCTTCCACTGAGTTGACAAATGAGGAGAGAGAGGAAGGTGTTCAAGTTATTTATTTCACAAGCTCTGTGCTTTCTCCTTGGCCTGGCTAAGTTCCTCAACTAAAGGTCAAATCTCCTCTCCAGGTGGCTGTCTCCACATGACTCTCTCTAAGAATTTCTATAATTGCTCTGTCCACTCACCTCTTTAAGGGTGCAAGCAGTCCTGGAGTTCACCCTGCCACATCCTTCTAAATAGTCCCTTTATTAAACTCCCTTGTGTTATCCTGACTTGAATGTGTCATCTGTTTCCCGCTGACACCCTGACTAATATATACATGATCAGACCTCAAAAATTTAGTAACACTATAGAGGTTTTGATGTTTGGATAGGTTGTTTTGAATAGTTCAGAAACTAATTGCCAGAGTTTCTTCTATTTCACAAATTACAGCCAGTACGGCAAATATCTACTAGGCTTCCTGGATTGATCTTTCAATTAGATATAATTTCCATATTCCCTGTATTCTGGTTTGGAAGGGTTTTCTAAAAGCAGCCAGTCAGCCTCCATCTGGGATCATCATTTGAACTCAGAAGTAGAACAAACTGTGCTTCTTTTAGGTTTTCAATAATTAAATAATGTGTGAGTGCAAAGATGAGGAGATAGGACAAGGGAAGCATTAAAAAAAAGCTGCAGTGGCAGCTACAGTCCATAGAAATGAACTAAACAGCTGGTCTAATTAAGCATATCAGAATGTGTTTCATTCATTGATAAACTTCCTTGGAAATGAAAATAATTGGGTAACCCCACTTCATGCCTTCTTATATCATACATAAGCTCTAAACACCAACCCTCATAATATAACTTTTCTTCTTTTTCCTTCTTCAGAATTCAGTTTCAGTGTCTCCACCTTTGAAAAAACATGCCAGGTTGGCACAATATTGGGATCTTTGCTATTTACCTGTGTTCCTTTAGTATCTTTTGTTTATCCCAATCCATCATATATTTAACATTTCTGAAATTAGCTATTTAATTACTATCTTTATCCATTTATCTATCTATCTATCCAGATAAAAAGACAACAGATCTATCTTGTTTATGTGTGCATCCATTATATCTGCCCCTGTGCCTGTCACAGAATTGGCACTCAATTTTGTGGAATGGAGCCTTGAACATAATATGGTTGGGTTGGGTCACCTAGTATTATACTTACATCCCAGGCTATTTCTCTATTTTTGAGATGACACAATGGGGATTATAGAATACCCCACCTCTCTATAAAGTAGTATCTCAGACTCCCCATGACTTGTATAATAATCAAATGTTGGACCGTATGATGCCTATGTGTTGAGGGTTTAAGATTAGTTTGAATTTACCTCATTAAGCTGTTGTTGAAACAACAGGTAAGGTATAAAGAGTAAGCAATTTTTAATAAGATGGTAATTTTATTGTTATTGTCTCATGAAGTATATCAAGGCTCCTAGATATTTCCTACACCAATACTTCATTGAAGACATTTTATTTTCAAATCTCTCCACACAATATATTTAGTTGTACTGTATTTAATCCTTAATGGAATTTCCTTATTCAATAGCTCAACAGTTCATTCTGGCATGCACTTGTAAAATCCCTTTCTATTACTTAATTCACTTTAGGAGATAGCAAAAGAGCATATGTTCTAAGAATAATATTATTTTGCATTTATATGATTCATTTTAAGAAATCACTTATAATTTAGACCTTGAAATTTTGCCATAAGTCCTTCTTGTGTACGTAAGGAATGCTTAAAATACATGTATATATGAGTGCAATTAAAAAAATAAATAAATAAAATGAATAAATGTATGAATAAAGTTTATAGATAAAAAAATTTGAAACAGAAAAATCATGTCAAGTTGGCATCATGCAATTTATCAGGTCATATAGTAATAGAGTGAGACATTGAAATACTTTATTTAATATAGCTTTTGAGTCTGCTACAGTATAAACTTTAATAATTCCGTACTCTCCAAACATTTCCCTCTTTTAAAAAATAGCTGGAAAAAGCTTGTAATTTTTATAGTGTTCCCTAAGAGAGCAGATTCTATAATAATGCTACATTCACATTTACAAATATTTAGTAAAGACAAGAGACTGTAATTGGTACTATAAGATACAGAGATAAAAAAGATATAGTCCTACCATTAAAGTGAAATAATCATACCTGACAGGAAAGCATCTTAGTAAATACTTATTGAGTGAATGAATAAAATGCAAAGAAATATCATTAATAATTACAATTTATTAATTACACCTATAGGCCTAACATTATATATATATTTCATTTTATTCATAGAATTTTATCAGGTAGGTATTATTATTTCAGTGTTACTGATTAGAAAGTTATAAACAATAAGGCTAATAATTCTATTCAAGGTCTACAATTGGAAGTCTTGGTACTAGGGTTTGAACTCCCGTCTACCTGAGTTTAAAACCGTTCTTTTTCCACTATTCACATTGACTCTAGGGCACTAGAAATATGCAGTCTATGACTGGAGAGGTCCTGGTACCTACTCCAAACAATAGATACAAGTAATTGCTGTCCTAAGGACAGATTCTCTGGTACTTACGAATTCAATGGAATTAGAGATAAGGACTCAGAGGTTTAGAAACAGGAATAATGATGTAAAACAGCTAATTGCCTTTCTCCATCTTACTATCTCAAGGATGTTAGGTTCTCTGGTGCAAATTCAGCTTGTAAGAGGTATAAAAAGTTTGTAGAACTGATGACACTGATCAATTCTACCTATACTCTTCTAGTTGAGTATAGCATAGGAGATCAGGGTTTAAAGGAAGAAAGTTGGATTAACTGTAGAGTATGCATAAAGCAAATGTACTTCACAGGGCCTGGTTTTCCAAAGCCTTGCAGTTTCAAATATTGACCTTATGAAAAACAGGAAATTTTCCCCAGGCTATATAGTCACTGTTGTAAGATAAAGAATTGTAACACAGCAAGGTTGCTGGCTCAAAGACAGGTTACTGATATGTAAAGATACTGCGAAATTGCTGTAAGAAGAGAATGTTTGCTAAAATCAAGCTTTTGTTAGTGGATTGACTTAATTGCATGTTACCAGCTTCTATTGTTAAACTTGTTAAACTATACTTAGGAAAAACCCCACCTGTGTTCTCTTCCTGTAACTTCCTCGTCTGAAGAATAAATGCAGGAAGAGAACCCCAATTTGTGGTTAATTTCCCAAATGGAAGGAATGCCTCTCTCTTGAGGATTCCAGGAGATTAGCCCCTTTATGAGGCTTCTCACTGCTCAGAAGAGATGGGATTTGAGTAATCTTTGGTGGCTCTGTAACCCAGGGGAAAAGGGGTGACAAATCCATGGGAGGCAAAGCAACAATTAATTTTAATGTATCTAATGAGCATAAACACCTCTTCTTTCCATAATACAGAATATGCAAAAAGCCATCTAGCTGGGTGATGCTTCAGTGCAGTTAGTTAATTAATAGGATGGAAAATGAGTAGCAATCAATAAGAAAATGTCTCTGCAGAATCCAAGGTGACATTATTTGGCTGGAAAAATCTACAGAAAAGGTTGTATTAAACTTTTTGCTGAAAATAGTCAAACAAGTTGAAAAACAAATTATTGCAATCAACTGTGAAGAAAATTAGCCCAAACTTTTTAGATATCTTGATGTCTGAGGCAGTCTTGAGTAGAGCTAGCTAAGAAATGACAGGAATCTTTAGTTTGTTGCCCCATAGGAATTAAGAAATTGGAAATTATTGCTGAGCTAGACCAACATTTAGGTATCTGCTGAAAAAAATTAGCACTCATAAGAACAAGCAACAAAAACTAAATATACACAGGAGACTTGTCTTCTGGCTGGGACATACTCTTGCAATGGACCCAAGTTGAAGCATGATGCAGTGAGAAATCTGGGAAGTAATTATAGACAGAAAAATTGGTTAAACAAGGTGGTTTCTGTAACTTGATGATGACAGTAAATACAAATGCTAATTTTATTAGAAACTGTCTTTTTAAGTGCCAAGTGTATGTCAATTATAATCTAAGTAAATCTTTTAGCCATCACTTTTATCTTTTGAAAAAATTTTAAAGTCAGCAATACTGGATTTGAAGATGCCCTCCTTCCTCCTGAAAATATAACACAACACATAATTTGCAAGGGTGTTTTATAACTTATTTATTCAGGATAATTAATTTAATAAATTTTCTTGAAATCATCATACTGTGAGCTCTGCAAGGTAAAGAATCATGTCTCATTGGTCTCTTCCAACAACTTAAACAATGTTGAACATATAATATGTATTCACAATGTTCATTTAATTATTGATTAAAATGTCTGAATATATCACCAAACCAAGGGTGGGTTGGATAATTCCTTTTGTGAATTTTAGCTAGCCACATAGTTAAAGTAATTGAGGACCCATTCATCAGCAGTGACAAATCACCTCGTGAAATATATGTCTGTTTTTCCTCATGTCTTTCCCCAGCTCTTATAAACGTCTTATACAGTGCTCAGTTTATCCTGATTCTGTCCCTACCTGGATGGAGGTATTTCTCCTGTACCTCTTTCTTCTCTTCTACCACTTTCTTAGCATTTATTGAACCCCTACTATTGACCATGTTGCAAATTCTGTTCATCATTTTATGTGACCTTCTTTGTTTTCACAACAGCCACATGAAGTAGGTTCTCTCCTATATACACATGTGATGAGACAATTCACATTTAGGAAAATTAAGCATTAGTCCATGATGACAGCACTCATAAATGATAGCTTAGACTAAAAGTCAGATTTGCCAAATTTCAGTGTTGTATTTTCCATGCTGTATTTCCTGCTCTAGGCATCACTGGGCATCCCCTTCCTCCACACAGTGACGGGCTTGGCTTCACTTTCTCTCAAACTTCACGTTGTGTACAATGTTCAAAATTTTTATATGTGTCACCAATACTGCAATAGTCAACACAAGTTGACTAAAGTACAGTGCTTACAATATTTCAGACACCCTTCTGAGCACTTATTCATACCAACAAACTTAATCTTCCAATAATCGTAAGGACAAATATTATCTTCCCTGTTTTGTACATGGAAAAGCTGAAGCCAAAGAAGTTAAGTAACTAGTTTAAGTGGCAGAGCCAGAATTTATACTGGTGTCTGACCCAAGTTTAAGATCTTAAGTATTATATAATACTGCTTCTTAATGTTATTGAATTACTAAATATATTTTTAAATAGACTCATTTTGTATATATTTTTGTTAAAAAAGCTTATTCACTGTCATTATAAATACCAGTTATACTAGTATTCCTAATAATTCTTAGAGTAAAGCACATTTTCAACACATTTAAAAATTAATACTACCTAAAAATCAGCTCACATAGAACTAATGGAACATGTATCACATTTTGGTGTCACTTGTTTAGTATAAAATACTAAGTTCTGGATGATAGGACCTTTTAATTCTGGACCAGGGACTACAAGCACATGTACATGCATTAAAGGCTGGGCTTGCCCACTTCCTAAAATGTCTTTGGCAGACACCAACCAATCCTTTACAGTTTTCTTTCCTACTGAACCCAGGTAAAACTGCAGAATTTTTCTTAATTTGTAACTCTGGGAATTTACCACACATGTAATAAAATTCACATGAAAGATGAAACAAAGTTATCCAATTTTAGACTCAATTCTCTACAAGTCACTATGTTACTTTACACTAGATTTTTAATTCTTTTTTTTAAGTCTTTTTATTCTTGTTTATGATAATTTATTGTATATATATATGTGAGGTACAAAGTTGGCTATTAATAGTTGTGTACAATTCGCATTGGTCAGATCAGGATAGTTTGCTTATTCATTACAATACATAGTCATTCTTTCTGTCTGTTAACTAATTTCTCATTAACTCCCCTACCTATCTGTCTCTCCTCCCCTTTTCCATCTCTAGTAACCATGGTTTTTTTCCTCTCCTAAAAGTTCAACGTATTACTGTGATTGCTGTTTCTTTCTCTCTCTTTCTCTCTTTCTTGTTTGTTTATTTATGGATTCAGCTCCCATTTATGAGTGAGGAATTGCAGTATTTTTCTTTCTACACCTGGATTATTTAATTTAGCATAATTTTCTTCAGGCTCATCGATGTTGCTGTGGATGGAAGAATTTCAGTCTTTTTTATGGCTGAGTAGTATTCCATTGTGTATATATACCACATTTTTCTTATCCAGTCATCCATTAATGGACATTTAGGTTGGTTCCATAGCCTGGCTATTGTAAATAGAGCTGCAGTAAACGTGGGAGTGCAGATATCCCTTTGACATGATGATTTCCAATCCTCTGGGTATATACCCAGTAGTGGGATTGCTGGGTCATATGGTAGTTCTATATATAGTTGTCTGAGGAACCTCCATACTGTTCTCCATAATGGCTGTACTAATTCACAGTCGCACTGACAGTGCAGAGTGATTCCCCTTTCTCCACTTCCTTGTCAGCATTTGTTATTCTCTTTCTTTTTGATAATAGCCAGTCTAACTGGGGTGAGATGGTATCTCAAAGTGGTTGTGATTTGCAATTCCCTGACGATTAGTGATGTTGAGTATTTTTCCATATGCCTGTTGCCCCTTTATATGCGCTCCTTTGAAAAATGTTTATTCAGCTCCTTTGCACATTTTTAAATTGGATTACTAATTAATTAATTAATTAATTTATTTATTTTTGCTGTAAAGTTCTTTGAGCTCTTTGTTTATTCTGGATATAAATCCCTTGTTGGATACATAGTTTGAAAATTCTTTTCCCCATTCTGAAGACTGTCTTTTCTTCTGTTGATTGTTTCCTTTGCTGTGCAGAAGCTTTTTAGTTTGATATAATCCCATTTGTTTATTTTTTCTTTTGTTGTGTGCTTTTTTTTTTTTTCTGTTTTTTTATTTTTTATTTTTTATTTTTTATTTTTTTTTAAATTTTATTTTGTCGATATACATTGTAGCTGATTAATGCTCCCCATCACCAAAACCTCCCTCCCTTCTCCCTCCCCCCCTCCCCCCCAACCATGTCCCCTCCGTTTGTCTGTTGCATCAACTTCAAACAATTGCGGTTGTTATATCTTCTTCCCCCCCCCCCCAGTTTGTGTGTGTATGTGGGTATGTGTGTGTGTGAATTTATATATTAATTTTTAGCTCCCTCCAATAAGTGAGAACATGTGGTATTTCTCTTTCTGTGCCTGACTTGTTTCACTTAATAGAATTCTCTCAAGGTCCATCCATGTTGTTGCAAATGGCAGTATTTCATTCGTTTTTATAGCTGAGTAGTATTCCATTGTGTAGATGTACCACATTTTCCGTATCCACTCATCTGATGATGGGCATTTGGGCTGGTTCCAACTCTTGGCTATTGTAAAGAGTGCTGCGATGAACATTGGGGAACAGGTATACCTTCGACTTGATGATTTCCATTCCTCTGGGTATATTCCTAACAGTGGGATGGCTGGGTCGTATGGTAGATCTATTTGCAATTGTTTAAGGAACCTCCATACCATTTTCCATAGAGGCTGCACCATTTTGCAGTCCCACCAACAATGTATGAGAGTTCCTTTTTCTCCGCAGCCTCGCCAGCATTTATCGTTCATAGTCTTTTGGATTTTAGCCATCCTAACTGGGGTTAGATGGTATCTCAATGTGGTTTTGATTTGCATTTCCCGGATGCTGAGTGATGTTGAGCATTTTTTCATATGTCTGTTGGCCATTTGGATATCTTCCTTAGAGAAGGTTGTGTGCTTTTGGGGTCTCATTCATAAAGTCTTGCCCAGTCCTACATTCTGGAGTTGTTTCCTCTTTCTTTTCTTCTAGGAGTTTTAAAATTTCAGGTCTTATATTTAAGTCTTGAATCCATTTTGAGTTTATTTTGGTATATGATGAGGGGTACGAATCAAATTTCGTTCTTCTATGTGTGGATATCCAATTTTCCCAGCACCATTTATTGAAGAGGCTCTCCTTTCCCCATTGTATGTTCTTGGTGCACTTGGCAAAGATTGGTTGACTGTAAACACGTGAGTTAATTTCTGTGTTCTCTGTTCTGTTCTATTGGTCTGCATGTCTGTTTTTATGCCAGTACCATGATGTTTTGGTTACTATAAATTATAATATAGTTTGAAGTCAGGAAGTGTTATTACTCTGGCTTTACTTTTCTGTTTAGGATTGCTTTAGCTATATGGTGACTTTTGTTGCTCCATATGGATGTCTTTTTTTCCTATTTTTGTGAAGAATGTCATTGGTATTTTGATGCAGATCATGTTAAATCTGTAGATGGCTTTGGGTAGTATGTACATTTTCATTACAATGATTCTTCCAATCCATGAACAAGGAATGTCTTTTCATCTTTTGTTATCCTCTTTAATTTCTTTCAGTAATGACTTGTAGTTTTTTTTTTTCCTTTGTGAACAGGAACAAGACAAGGATGCCTGCTCTCACCACTCCTGTTTAACATGGTATTGGAAGCAATTAGACAAGAGAAAGAAATAAAGGGCATCCAAACAGGAAAAGATGAAGTCAAATTGTCCTTTTTGCAGATGACATGAAATCCCAAGGGACTCTACCAAAAATCTCTCAGACCTGATAAATGAATTCAGTATGATTGCAGGATACAAAATCAATATACAAAAATCAGTAGCATTTTTACACTCCAACTACAAACTAGGAGAAAAAGAAATCAAGAAAGAAAGCCCATTTACAATAGTCACCAAAAAATAAAGTACCTGGGAATAAATCTAACCAAGGAGGTGAAAGATCTGTAGATTTTTGATTCTTATATGTATCCATTTCTCCTGCTGCACAATGATGTGTTTGGTCAGGTTTATGATTAATACAAGTTGTATAAATCTGTTCTGTGTGCTTTTAGGTGATTGTTTATCAGATGTGATCATAAGTTGGGATGAAATAGAGGCTCAGGGAAACAAAGTTTATTATGCTCACAGATCCTAGACAGAGAAAGTCACTTCACGCCAAGAGTGTATCTCATGAGAGGAACACCAAGGGAGAAGGCCCAACAAAGCAGGTAGGAAGCTGTGAGAGAGAGAGAGAGAGAGAGAGAGAGAGATCTATAGGCAAGTGCCTTTATTGGAGGTCAGGTAAAATACACAAGGAAAGGCAAAAGGAGATTTCACTGGTCTATTCGAATGTTTCTAGGTCACAATGAGGGAAAGCCAGAAAGGGGAGCTTGTAATAGGAGCCATTATTATCACACTGGTACAGGGCATTCACAATCTGTTTGTAAGAATGTTGAAGCAGCAATAAATGAAATAAAATATAAAGTTTAAAAAATTTTACAATAAAAATTCATAATTCTATCACTTTGTTTCTCTGTTTCTTCACATCTACTTGTTCCCAATTTTACCACAAATGCTGAGAAGCTGAAAGCCATAAAATTTATATACACAGTATACAATAATAGAAGGGGCCTCAATACTCTACCTTCAATAATGAATAGAACAACCAGACAGAAGATCAATAAGGAAATACAGGATTTAACACTATAGATCAAATGGACTTAACAGACATGTACAGACTCTGCACCCAACAACAACAGAATACAAGCTTTACTCAAGTCCATGAAGAACATGCTGCAGGAAAGGTCACATGTTATTTTACATAATAAGTCTTAGTAGACTTAAAAAGATTGAAATCATACAAAGTATCTTTTTCAAATTATAAAGGAATAAAACTAGAGTAGCAGAGGGAAAATTGAAAAATTTGTATACATATATATGAAAGTTAAACACACACACACACTTTAAAAAAAACATTGGGTCAAAAAGAAATCACAAAGGAAACTTTAAAAAGAAATCTAGAGACAAATGGCAATAAAAACTCATCAGATATAGCAAAAGTAGTAGTAAAAGGGAAATTTCTACCTGTAAACACTTATATTAAAAGAAGATAAATGATCTCATACCAACAACCTAACTTATACCTTAAGAAAGTAGAAAAGAACAAACCACAAAAACTAGTAGAAAGAAGGAAATAAGGATTAGAACAGAGAAAAATAAATTAGAGAATAGAAAAGCAATACAGAAAATCAGTGAAACCAGGGGTTAATTCCTTAAAAAGATCAACAAAATTGGCAAAACTTTACCTAGATTAACTAAGAAAAAAAGACAGAATATTAGCATAAGTAAAATTAAAAATAAAAGAGGGATTACTAACAATTTTGCAGACCAACTTCAGTTTTACAACCTAACTTGGGTTATTTTCAGTTGGTGGTGCTTTCTTTTCTAGCAATCCATAAAGAGCCCTGGACTGTCATACATTTAAAAGACTTCAAAGAAAGCAATGACTTTTGCAAAATGTCTACTTGTAGATGTCTTGGGGAATTATTTTATCTTGTGTATTTAAATATTACAGAAATTCTCTGGGGTTTTAAGCTGAACATCTGTTCCACTCAAAAGAAAAATAATCTGAGGTCTATAGACATGTGTCAGTTACAGCCCATGACACTGTTTTCCCTGTTGAAGAACTTTATTTGAACAAACAAACCCAGAGTCATGAGCATTATTCTTTCTAGCACTGATGCCTACTGAGCTATCCACAGCTGAGGTGGATACAATGTGCCAGCCTTATAATGCCATTGATTGGGTATTGACTAACCTGTTAGAAAGTTTCATTTATCACTCTTGTGAACTGTGTAATAATTCTCAGAATTTGGTAGAGGGTGTATAATTTATTACCATAATATTGGGAAAAGTAGACTGCATTAAGCCATTTCAGTCCCTAAAAAATGTATTAAAGCAAAAAGAAAAATCTGATGAGTTCTGGGAATGTAATTTGCATAGGCCAAGAAAAAAGAATACACCTTCAAAACCCAGGAAGCAAGGGGTTTATCGTTATTTAACACTTTCCTAGCCTTATTTTGTTACCTTTAAATTCTGAGTCTTTGTGTGAAGATGAATCCTTAAATAGGTACTGTTCCCATATCTAGAAGAAAAGAAATGGGAAGATCCACTCGCACCTGAAGTTTGAGGCCCTACAGTTAAAATAAGCTATCTATTTGAAATGCTTCCTTGACAGCTGAGAATAATTATAATTCCATGATTTTTTATTAATGAAATACTTGACAGTGAAACATTCTATAATAATTATGATACATAGATTTTTCGTATACTTAATGCTTGTTTTGGTTAACCTTGCTTAATACTAGCACGCAGAGAAGAGCAATTAGGAAACTTTCTTTAGAATCCAGTTGTTGTTTTTTCTGGAGCAACATAACTGTTTTAAGCAAATCATATTTGTTATTGATCAGTTACGTTGATTTGTACTTGCTGAATTTCTATTATAGTAAGGATGCAGATACAGACAGTGTTTCTTATGCTAATGCCTGCAATGAAGGCTATGGCTTTGCTTACATTCATTTTTCACACAGGGAAAAAAAAATCAGATAGTGCTAGATTTGAATCCTGGCTCTGGTACTTAATAACTGTGTAACACTGGTCAAGTCACTTAAACTGTCTGTCTTCATCCATAAAAAAAGAACAATAAAACTTAATTCACAAGGTTGTTATAAAGACTAAATGAGATCATATATGTAATGCCTATAACATAGTGCCTGACACATTATAAGCCTTCACTAAATCATAACTCCTATTATCATTGTAAAATTATTTTTGACCACAGAGGCATGAATAACCCCAAAAGATGAAGTCACTAATTAATTATCACAGCTTTGGAAATCACCTACAGAATGAATATTATATCCATCTATGATTAATTCTATAAAGAAAGGCTTTTTAAAAAACATAATAGAAGATATCTGAACCTTAGATTCTTCAATACACTGCTTTGATTTGAATAGCAATAGTCACCATTTCCTCACAGTATGTCACATTGTGTCATTATATGCTCATGCAAAAAAGTGAATATATTTTATAAAATCAACTTTGAATTGTTAAATGATAAGAAATCAAATGGTTCCTTGCTTTCCCTACAATTTTGTTGTGACATGAGAAAGTACTATAAGGGATACAACTAACTTTAAAAATACAAATTTAGATGTAGAACTAATTTTATTAATTTAATTATTAATTATTTTTGAAAAGTGCTTTTGTTGCAAGTTTCTGTGTTTTAGTCCATCTTTTATGTTGGATGATTTTATATTGCATTTTTAGTTGACATAATTAATGAAGCATCTCATTATAATACAGCATAAAGAAAAATGACATTTTGTTTCAGAAATAAATCATAAAAAATAGAAGTGAAGAGCCTGACAGAACACTAATCAATCAGTGCAGTTTTTCTAAACCTTATATTTAATTTCTTAAAAAATATGAATGAAAGCAGTTTTATCAAGAACTATTTATAGATACTAATAAATACAAAGACACTGTCCAAAAAGCTTCATTCACTTTAAGACTTAATAAATTATTTCAGATAATTTTGACTGAAAAAGAAATCTTTTGAGAAAAGTGAAAGTATGGATTTTGAGAAATATTTATTTGATATTTTTCCTCCTCTCACAAAAGTTAGAAATTTTGTACAATTAACGGTATATTCTTTTATTCTTTCCAAAATCCTCTTGGAAATATTGTAGCTTGGAAATCATGAGAAAAGCAATGGATATAAGGCCTCAATACTTATATAAAATAAAACTGTTCTCATTTCTAACAGAAACAGTTTTATTTGGAAATATTTGTAGAAATTTTACAAAAAAGAAAATTAGAAAAAAATATGGGTAGCTGAGAAATGTATTAAATAATTTATAATTAACCCAGGGAATGTAAAAATAATAATTAAAATGCAAGCCTAATAGTAAATACCTACATTTCACTGGGATGTAGAAAGTTGCAAGAGATATTGTCCTCACCCTAACAAAAAGAAAAAGCTAAAGAAGCTGCAGTGTCAACATTAACAAAAATTAGAGAACTGAGGATGAAAAATGATAACATTAAAAATATATCAACTCAATTTCAGAAAGTGATGGACCCGTCCTAAGATAGAAGAGCACCATAGCTGCTGTGATTTCAGGTGAAGAGAGAATATGAAAACTTCCAGAGAAAGGCATTAGGAGAAATTGGCCGGACATATAATGAACTTTTAATCACCATTCGTGGGCTGATTTGATAGATTAGAATACTGAAGATCCTCAACCACAGAGTTTGTAGCATCCTTCCACTTTTTCCTACAATCCTTTAAGGAAATTCCCTCACCACACCCCACCCCACCCCTCACTGAAATGCCTTCCCCAAGTGCCAGGCAGTGGCTTATTAAAGCTGAGCAAAAACTGTAGAGCCAGAGGAAAACCTCCTGAGACATCATGGGCTGTCATCAAATGCAGAGTAGTAGCTGCCAAATATTGGGAGGAGGACAGGAAACTTTAGATAAATCCCTCTTGAGCATTCAAGCCTTTTTCCTCTGTGTGTACTGCTGAAGCCCTCTGAAGTCTGGGTGAGGTAGATCTGAGAAAGAGAAATCCCTCCCTTGCAATCCTGGCATTTTCTGAGAGCATATCAGTGATGCTTTACATGGTTGAGTGTAAAACAGCTTAGAGAGATATATATTCCCAGAAAAATTCCCAAGGGTTAGCCTAGACATCAAAGAGAATTTCAGTGACCTAAAGAGCTGGTAGTAAGACTTAAATTAGACAGCGATTCCCCACAATAGGAAGGCTGGTATCTGGGAAAGCATAAAGAGAGTACTGAAATTTTGCTGGTGCTCACATTCAAAGCTTTGAGGAAGAAAACATTATCATTTTTTTTTCAAACAGTTGAAGCCAGTGATGAATCAAATAAGTAAAGGTGCAACAAAGTCCAGACCCAGATAAAATATAGTTAAACTCAGCCTTAATACAAGAGACCTTACAGAAATAGGGTATGCCCTTCTCTAGGCTAATTATTGCTTTCTTAATTTACTAGGTACTTTTATAGTCAATGTCTGGTATACAATAACAATTGCTAAATATGAAGAAATTTAAAAATGTGATCCGTCGTCAAGAGTGAAAACAGTTAATTCAAACAGATACAGAGATTAGATACAAGGTGGATCTGGGATTCTTCAAACAAGAAATTTTTTAAAAACTGTGACAAATGTATTATAGATTTAGTTGAAAAGATGTATGGTATTTATTAACATACAAAATAATTTATCACAGAGATGAATACTATAAAAATAAATCAAACAAAAAATTGTCAATTCGATTGACAGATTTAACAGCACACTAGAAACAATAGAGGAAAGACAGCATCAATGACCTCGAAGGCAACTCTATAGAAATTATATGATTAAAACACAAAAAGAGTACAAAAGACTTTCTATGAAAAAATAGCTAGAAAAACTGGCAATTTGAATGAAAAGAAATGAATCTGGACTTTTTTTCTATATATGTACAAAAGTAATTTGAGTTAGATCATAGGCATAAATACAAAAGCCAGAATCAAGTCTTTAAATGAAAATTAGGTTATCTCCACAATCTTAAAGTAAGTATGCATTTTTTACATAGAACAAAAATAGTGTTAGCCATACAAGGAAAAATGATAAATTGTATTTATCAAAATTAAAAAGTCTGTCCAACAAAAGACAACAGTAAAAAAAAAAAAGTGAATAAGACAGTCTTGGAAAATATCTGTAATACATATGCCTAGCAAAAGCTTGTAAAAACGTGTGTAAAGAAGTCTATAAACAAACAACCCAAATAAAAATGGACAAAAGACTTGGACACTTCTAAAGAAAGACAAATGAATGGTCAATAAACATGTAAAAGGTATTTAAAATCATTAGTCATTAGGGAAATAAAAATTAAAGCTACAAAAACATATTATTCCACAAATCCTGGAATATTGTTTTGGCAAGAATTTGGGACAACTGGTATCCTCATTCTTACTCTGGAGTCATTCAATACAAAGTAATATAGTAATAAAGTATAGGAATATAATTCAAATAAATAAGAAGTTTATTTGAAATGCATAGTAAGAAATTTTACTGACCTAACAAAAAATAAAATTCAGCCAGTATACATAGTGACTGGATCTCTGCCTCTGAATCTTTCTATGCACCTTCCTAATTCTTCATGTTTTACTTGAAGATAAGTTTTCCCAGCTTCCATGGCTTCTCTGTTTCTCTAGAAATGCAATTTATACCTGGCTTTGTTGTGATGAGACACAGAATCACGCCTGTATTGTTCATTGTCTTTTACTTTGAGCCAAAACCATTATTTAATTTCCTTTACCTCCCTGTGTCCAATCTGTAACACTTGGGAGAAAGAATCTGCTCTGATCAACTGTGGCCACAGGGGTTGGATTATCATGTAAATATAGTACCTAGGTCCATATTTTCATATTGTAGATGGTAATTACCAAGAAGGGAGCATGAGCTAAATAAGAAATCCTAAATGTATTTATTACAGATTTTAACTTAATAATGTTTCTATATAGATTCAATGAGATGCCAAGTAGAGTACTTCACACATAGTAACAACTTATAGATCTTTTTATATCCTAATAAGTCTTATTATAGTAATAAATTGTAATAATTATAAATATTTTATGTATTATAAATCTTATAAGTGTATTATTATAGATATTATTATTATTATTATTATTATTTTAAAATGTACAATGACATAGAGCATGGTGTGATGTTGGTAAGTATTCAATACTTGTTTATTCCTTTTTTTTCTTTAATAAAAGAATATGCAATGAAAAGGAAGTTAAATTTGGTAATCTCTATGTCTTTATGTCAATTCAACCTCTATACTTTTGTAACATCATTTAAAGAGGGGAATATTTCAAAATAGAACCATATTATTCATTCTAAATATGTCTTAGTTGTATCAAATATATTGTTTAAATAATGGGGCAATTACTCTAGAATAAAAAGAAAGTGTTTAACTCTCTGGAAGTATTAGTTCTCGTCTGTGTTACCATCATCAGATTGATTTATGTGAAAGTTATTTCATGATTTGTAAAATAGCTTAAAACAGCCAGAGAGTGAACAGTGGATTCATAGCTGTGGAGAAGATAGTGTATAGCTGGGCTGCAGACAATATTTTGACTATTAGATTATAATTTTCTTGAGGGCTGGGAAAATGCTTGATTCTAACTTTATCTCAATACTTAGCAAAATGCCTGGTATTGTGTAGGTACTCATTAACAATATTGCTGTTATATAAACTTCCAGTAGTCCATTATCTTTTGATGTGTTTCACCTGATTTGCAAGTTAGATAATTGAAGGATACCTCATAATATAGAATATATGCTTTTGAGAAATTTATTATTAGATACCTTATATTAGCTTCTATTTTCTTGTAGATATAAAATTACTGAATGCATTTTATTCAATGTTAATAAACCAGTAAGTGGAAAACCTGAGACTAGAAACAGATTTTCTGATGATGTATTGAAATTTCTTTTCAAAGTTAAGTATGAAAATCAATAGCTCAGATTTTTCCCAAAAGGATAGTCTTTATTGAAATTTTAACTAACTTCCAAAGTCACCCCATAAAGTTACATCAATTTTAAGAAAACATAATAAAATTGAAATTCTTGATTTGAAAACTACCTTATTGATATTAAATATGTTCACCAAAGGAGTAAGGCACAGCATGTAGCATTTTAGAGCAGCCAAATTAAATTTACTGAGCTGTAAGTTCATTGCTTTGATAAATATGTGTTTACTATTTCTGTTATATATTCTCTGTGATTAATATAACTGTTATAGATTCTACAAATAGCAAATGAGATGTTCTTCAAAAATGATTTTCACTAAATTACTCCTCAGAAGCATTCAGTAATAGATTGTACATAAAAACTTGTTTGCTTAAACAAATCAAATCATCTTATGTCTTAAGCCCTCCATTAGAGGTCCTTTTTCAATTACCCTGCATTTGTCAACCTGTCCATTCCCACTTCTTACAATCTCCTTTTTACCACAAAGCTTCTCTTCTCTTATCTAGGTATTTTGTATGTCCTCTCCTTCCTTTTCTTCATTACACGCTCACAATTCATTTTGACTCCCAGCTCAAAACACACCCAATTTGAGATGAATTTTCTGATTAACCCTTGTCGTGTGGACTTCTGTCATTTCCTTGGCTTAGAATTTCCCCCCCCTTCTTGGGAAACCCATGTTCTGATTACCCATATGAAACTGATCTATTTCTTTCTCTTGATCCATGTATTTCTAAAGAATCTGGTCATACTAGATGTGGTGGTCTGGAGGAACCCTGGAAGAGGTGAAATTTGGTCAGAGACCTGAATGGTAAGAATCAGTACTGTGGAGATCTGGGGAGAGTGTCCCATGGAGAAAAAGGCCAGGGAAAAGGCTCAGAGGTAGAAATGGACATTGCATTTTTGTACAATTGAAAGAAGTCATGGTAGCTGAAGTATAGAGAACAATGGGAGAGCAGTAGGAGAGAAGACTAAAGAAGTTTGAAGGAAGAGATCCTAATAAGACCGTAAATGCATGGTAAATGTTTACATTTTATGTTGTGTGCTGAAAGTTATTGGAAGATTTTTAAGTAGAAAGCCCATATCATATGACATATATTTTAAAAAATCATTTTGACTATTGAGGGAAGAATGTGCTAAGGAATGTCACAGTGTAAGTATCCTCTGACCGTGGGCAAGTTCTTTATGGGCATCTTCAGCTGTCAAATGGGGATAACGGCTTCATGGAATAAGGATGGAAATATGGTCTTTCATGAGAAATTTTTAGGCAAGGATATGATGAAAATAAAAAAAACATTAGAAACAATTTTGGAATTTATGAAAAAAATCTAAGGCTATGGAAGGAATGTAGTCTATTCCAAAAATAAAAATGTAGAGAATAGTAGGAATAAATTACTCAGAATAACAACAACAAATAAAACTAGAAAAACATACTCCAGTGAGTCACCTTCCTAACTCATTAATTTCACTCATCCTTGTTTGTTCATTCTTTGACTTCAAGGGTTAGCTTTGGCCCTTTCCTGTTGTCAATGTCACTTGGCATTATTCATGAAATATGTTGAAAGACAAGTATAGTGGAAGTGAGGAGCAGGACAAAGAGGGCTCAAAACAAGAGCAGAGGAGAAAAATACTTACCACAGATGTTTCTAATGCCTATTCATCTAGCCATTTTGCAAAACCTCTTTACTCTCCCTTTTGCTGCTGTCTTCCACGAATCATCCAGGGAGTGTGCATGGCTGAGAATAGAGAATGAGGATCCAAATTGCAACACTTACCCACAGCTATGGTTGTGAATTAATAGTGCCATCTTAATGAGAATTTTTTTTCCACATGGATACAGGGATGTACAAAGAATCACTAGGATACGTTTTTAAATTTGACATTAACTTTGCTTATTTTCTCTAGTGCTGAAGTCACTGTGTGAGAGGATTAGAACATCAAGTCAGGAAGAACCATAAGCACACCCTGAGCTTTTGTCTTTGTGTCTAAGGAAACAAAGGTTGTGTTTGTCTATGTAACGAAGAATCCCTGTCTCTTAACAACCATTAGTACAGGAAACTTTTCAACTTTTCTGTTTGCTATTTTGGGAAGCGATTTTCAATCTACTTAAACACTCTGAATCTGCTGTGCTGTATAATGCTAGCTTGGATCCAAATGTAAAGCCATTCCTGTGACTTCATGTAATTCATTGCTCCTCCAAATAAAATTTCATTTTGTGATATTTTATTGCACAAACAATAGATAAACATATTCTCCTTATAAGAATTTGTATTTGTATGTAAAGCTACAGTTCACTTCCCTCATTATCCACAATATTAGGCTTCTCTCATTTCACTGTGGGGTAACTACTCTTCAGCCAATTTATGAAAATTTCTACCTATTTTTTATTTATATTTACACTCATGCATTATATGCTTGTATAAAAATAAATAAATCCAGAAAATATTGTAGTTTTCACATAAATGTTTTAACACATACATATTGCTCCAATTTTTTTTTTTAATTCAACATGGTATCTTGGAAATAAGTCCATATTCATATGGACATTTTTTTTTTTTTTAGCTGTGGCACAGTATATTATTACATGGATTTTAAAAAAAATGTTAAGAACCTAAATTCTTATAACTAGGGGAAAAACTAAATATTTTCTATTAGCCTTCAAGCCAAGACTGACATCTCTCTATGTGAGATTTTTGGTGATAACTTAAGCTTTTCAAGAAAAAAAAAATCAAATTTAACAATGTACTTTTTAGTGATTTATTCTCAGTGACAATGAATCAATATGGGGTTCTGATTTAAGATTTAAAAACTTTGTTCATCTATAACCTAGTCATGAGAGTCACCAAAAGAGTGCAATGAATTTTGCAAAATCTCAATTTCCTCATCTGTAGAATGGCCATGCTATTGGATCTGTTGCCTTCATGGAATTATCGTGAAGATAAATTCCAGTAGTAAATGTGAAAAGGTTTGGGCAATTATTAGGGACTTAACAAAATGTTTAGTAGAAACATATTGTTTGCCTCTTATTCTTTACCAGATGATTAGTTGTGCTATTTTTCCATAATAAACCACCACCAAACTCAGTGGCTAAAAATATGTTTATTATTTCTCCTGCATATGCAATTTGCCTAAGGCTAGGCAGATCTAAGATGGGCTCTGCTGAGGTGGGTCTCTTCTATGTGTCTTAATCTCCTTAGATTATATCTAAATTTGTTTTCTGAAGCTAAAACAGAATACCACAGACTGAGTAAATTATAAGCAATAGAAGTTTATTCACTCATGGTTCTGGATGCTGGAAAGTCCAAGCACATGGCATTTGATGAGTGTCACCCCTTGGCAGAAGGAGGAAGCAAGCACAGTAGACAGAGAGAGGTGCCAGGGGCACCTTTATAAGAACACACTCTCACGATAATTAACTCACTCCCATGATAACAACATTAACCCATTCATGAGGGCTTGGCCCTCCTGACCCAATCACCTCTTATTGAGTCTGACCTCCCAACACTGTTGCATTGGGGATTAAGTATCTAATACATGAACCTTTGTGGAACACATTCAAACCATAGCAAACCATCAAGCTGATTTATATTCTTCCCATACTGATAGCAAAGGTACAAGAAAATAAATAGGATGAAATATGCAAGGCCTATTGAGACCTCATCTTGGCACCAGCACATTGTAACTTCTCTTTCTTTTGGCCAAAGAAATCACATGACCAAAATGATACAAAATGTCAGAGAAATACCCATCACTCCTTGCATGGGAAGGACTGCAAAATCACATGGAAAGCGTGTGAATACAGGGAAAGGTGAATAATAAGGGCCAAAGGTGCAACCTAATACATCAGGTTGATTTCTCTTCCTATCTTAGGGTTTTCAAACTCTAATCACATTACAACAGCCTTACGAATGTTTACAGTTCTGTATAGGTTTCTATATTATTTTGCACTTAGTATTTTAACCTATTTTGAAATGAAGCTTTGCATTGACACCATAAAGATAACCACAAAATAAATATATACTTATCAAGATTTAAAATATTATTATATGTAAAACCTGTTATCAATTTGTATAGCAGTAATGATATGATGCACCTTGAGAAATCCCTATTGTATCAAAAAATCATAAAGAGTGGTCAATCCTAATGTAAATGTTCTATTTTTTTGGATTGTTTTCATAAGTAATTATTGGTCACAACTCAACATCATCCTGGGCTGCAGCTTAGAAAAACTGGAAGAAGAAATAGTTAATTCAATTATTCAGTTATTATACTATCTCATATATGAGCTATCGCAAATGCTAGATCATCATTAATTTATTGTTGAATTATTTGAGGACACCAGATCTTTTCTTCAATGAAACTGCATTTCTAGAGGGAAAAATATTCCTGTCAGCAAATTTCTTTGTTAAAAAACTGAGAAAATAAACATGATGAAAATTTGGTTTAAAATGTATCTTCCTGAGTGACAATAGGATGGCAAAATTTTTCCAGATGGCAAATGATTAGAGTAGATTGCTCCCCCCCCCCCCCCCCCCGCCTCAGAACACATTATAATTAAAAGAGATGAAAATTTTTCTTTCTGGTGAAAAGATAAAACAAGGTACCCCTTTCAAGTACTTTTAAAGTACCCTCTTCAGCAGATTCTTCTCCTACCTTCCTGTGTTTACGTAAAATACATTAATATCTAACATGCTGCATGATTAGATACTACATAGAAATAACTCATGGAATACGACTGCACTGACTGATTAGAAGCTTGAGACTGAAACATTCTATTTCCGGATCATGCTTAGGATTTGTTCCCGTTGGGCATATTCTGGTCATGGGGCTGTCGGCCCTTTGAAGAAAACTTATGTGAGTTAGGAATGGTTTGAGAAGTGGTTTCCCTAGAACTTGGGCCAACCTTCATAGTGATGGATATGCTGGTGCTCTGGTGACCTTATACCACAAAGACCACTTAGTCAAGGCTCAACCACAACTGACCTAAGCCATTTAAGAATGCCTTGTGATCCTCCAGGATCCTTCAAAATGCCTTGTGATCTTCCAGAGACAGGGAAAGATTGGCAGTTTTGTGAGGAGCTGCTGCAAGATAATTTCTTACTCACTTCCCTATCTTGAGGGTGACTTTAAAAGGCAGTTTCTCATCTGCCTTCCTAATTCCAGTGGAGAAGAGGGCTTTCTGCCTTGTTTCCTCTTAGGGTACAACTGTAGACTATAAAACTGCTTAGCTGCTATGTGGATTCGGATGCTTGGTATCAGCATGCTTCATAACTTATTCACATGTCATCTGACCCCTTTTGTTTCAGTATCATCCTTTGGGATGAGAGACATGGGGAACTGACATCATTGATAATCCTGTTTTTGCTATTTATATAAGTAATAAAGTGTGAATCTCTCTGGGCTTATATTTCCTTTACTAGCTGAATCCATCAGCCTTCTTGGCAAATTTGGCCCTCAACGTTGGCCAGTAAGGTCACAGTGCTTTCTTGATAGAATGACAACTATAGTCTGGTGGGCTGGCTAGTCAGGAATGATACAGGAACTTGATGGGTGGAAGTGGACCCCGTTGCTGAAGTGTTCAGAGACAACTAATTCTAGGTCATAGTCCCTGAGATGACTGATGAGTTGCCTTGGTGGTTGGAATTAAGATGAAGCAGGGAGGACCTTGTGAAACTAAAGAAAGTATACTGTAGTTTGGAAAACAAGGCCACTTTCCTTTGGTTGTGTCAAAAGCTGAAATACAATTAGTTATTCAGAAAATTACTGAGGTCCACTATTACAGTGAGTACATTGGGAGGTAAATTAGAGATCCAATTGGGATGAAACCCTCATGGGACTGTAGATGTGTGATTCATTAAGCTACATGAAGGAGCTCTACAAGGGTTGCTGAATAAGAAGGAATAAAATTCATTTAGTCACTTAATGATCACTCCAGTGCTCCAAGTCACTCTGGCCACAGCCACCTTGCTTGATGACATGGGCATGGAGAAAGGATGTGTAAAGACAGAGCAAGACTTACTGCACTGGGTCTTTATATCCATAATGAACCAGGATGAGTTTCCATCCCCCAATAAGCATCAATGGAAGACTATGGAAAAGCTTTAACTTGCCTTAGAGCTACTGTAACCCTGGTCTGGACTGATAATGGAGATCATCAGCACCTAGATATAGTCATCTGGGGCAGAATGATCACTTTGTTTGGTCAGTACCACCACTCTACAGGGGAAAATTAAGTGCCCTAATGTGCCCCTGAGATAAGCTCTGGAAAGCTATTCAGCTACTACAAAAAAGGCTATTAGTAAATCCTTGACAAATGTTAAGGAAAGTAACCTACAGGATAAGGGAAAGAGAAGGAAACCAATTAAAAGTCCAAATAGTAGGACCATGTAGATCTGGCTACTATAGCAGGAAGTCCCCAGGGAGGAGATTAATGGTTTGCCCTCAGAAGATATTATCCCTTGCTAATCAGGCATGAGAGGGATACACAACTTGAAGATCTGGGCAGTAGCACAGGAAAATCCCTAGCTAGTTTTGACATGTATTATGTATGGACAACAGGAGACAATGCCTTTGCTGAGGTCTGTGTTGTTTAGATGCCACCTAGAATAACTCATTTGGTGGGAATTTGCTGATTTGTTATTGGATGCTTATGGACACTGAGAGACTAACTAAGCAATAGCAGGTCTATGCCCTACATGTCAACCTGAGATGTGTCAGCATGAAAGCAATAACAAAGTGAGTATTGACCAACAGGCATCTATTATCAAATGGAAATGGTATATCCAGGAAGGAAGTAAAACCAGTATTAATGGAGTTTCACAGCTACACAAGAAAGTGGCTAGTCATCCCTTGGATGTGACTATCTAGTAAATGTGGTCTGTACTAGTATCTAGGGCTTTTGGGGGGTCCAGGAACACCAACAATCAAGGACATTTGCCCTGAGGCTGTATCAGTGCCAAAGTCTCTTTGGTTACAGAGAAAAGGCACCTCAGTTGTTCAACAAGCCTATTTTGAAAGCAGTTCTTCCATTCTTTCTACATGTCCTTCCCGAGAGCAAATTCTTTAGAAAGATTAGCAACTGTCACACAGGAGTGGGAATGTGAGGCCAGACTGTCCTGGGGAAGATTGTGAGCTGAAGGACTAAGGGCTTCCCGAGACTTTGGACCACAGAAGTAAGTGATGAAAATTTTTCAGTTGTTTCTGCCATTAATGCCATTTTAGGCCTGGAATTTTAGTCATCTTGAAAGGCTGTGTCTTTTCTGAGGCCCAGGCACTGAGAATGGACTCTCTGGCTTATATCTCCAGGCCTGCATCACCAACTCATAGGCTCATTTCCTTTTATACTGTTTCCTGCTTTTACCTCCTATGTGAAGGAGGTCCCTTGCCCTTCCCTGTGCAATCTGCTGAGATAGCAAAGATTCTTTGTCTTACCAGCATAATTTTCTGTGGTTTATGTTGACTTTATCATGAGTCTTGATTATTTAAGAAAATAAAGTTTTCTTATTTAGGAACAAACTAAAACCCTTTACAATGATGTTACCTTTTACATTTATTTTTAAATATTTCATTCTGGTTTTTAAAAGGGAAAGTCAAGGATTGATTCTCAGGCAACCATGGCCATGATTCTATCTTAGCTGTTCAAACTCCTGACAACTTTTGATTTTTGCCTTAACAACATCAGATCCTAAACATAAAATTAAGTAAAACAATAAAATAAAATAAAATACAAATTTATGAATATCTTTAACAGATAAAAATATTTTTGATATTTACCAAAGGCCCCTGGAAAATCACAAAGACCTTTTCTTTCACCTTATAAAGAGAGAGAGACTAAAAGGAAGAAGACAGAATCTTGCACATTGTCGTCAAGCATAGCGGTCAAAAGCACCAAGGTTTCCTTCCCCGTTAGGGGAATGCCATGTTGAACAACATTCATGCTGACATTACCAGATATTATCAAAGGTACACTGCATGCTCTCTTCCACAGAGAGGCCACCAGTGTGTTCTACGGTGCCCTGAGCAGTTGCAAGATGAAGGGACCTGGGTTTGCTTTGTGCATGAGAGTCATGATTAGGGATGATGGGGTTATTTTCATTCCTTTACATCAACTGGTTTATTCTTTCCTTCTTTTCACTTATTTCCCCATGTTCCCACCCAGTCTACCACTAGCTTGTTCTGCACACTCTGTCTCATTTTTCACCAGGCACTGTGTGGCTGCTCAAAATAATCTTCATGCCCTGCAATAAAGTCATCAAGCCAAGAGTCTCCCAAAGACTCTCTAAGGGGAGGTCCTTTCCTTCCGCAAGCTTCCAAGCCAGCCAGGAGCCATCTTTTCAAGTTTACATTTGTTCTAGACAGATCAATGTCATAGACATTGAAGAATATTAAGCTGCACCTCCCCATTTTGATGTGAACCCAGCCAGCCCTTTGTCCACTATAGCAACACACCCCAAACACATACCCTCACTCACCCAAAACCCACCCACCTCTGTGTCTTCTGGACACTGGCTCATTTCTCAAAAATGCAAAAAAGCAGCAGCCCTCTCTAGGTGAGCTGTTTTGTGGTGGGGGAAGTTGGGTAAAGCTGGTTCCAGCCCGAACTATATTTTCATGTCCTTGTATGTGAAATGAGTTCATATACTTTGCTTTGAGCATGGTCTGGATGCTACTTGAACATATTTTAGAGAAAAAGAAAATCTGCGCTTCAATGGAAAACTTTATAACATACCTTTCAGAGTTTTCCGATTTTGATTCTATGTAATCTATTTTACAACACTGTAGAAGTTATTCATAAATTATAGCAGTGTAAAATAATTCTTATCAATAAACATGCAAATAAATTTGGTCCAACTTTTCTTACCACCTCTGGTTTGTTTACTAATCTATGGAAAGATTAATTTTGCCTTTATTTGTACATTCATTTTAATATTCCTGATCTACGTTTGTGTCAGTTCTTCTGGATTCTTCTTTGAACTGGTTATAACATTTGACTGGTTATCTCATTATGAGTATGTTAAAATCTTTAACATGGATTCATATTATATCTGTGCTAGAGTTATAATTTCACCTTTTTGTTTATTACTTGTAACAATGCAAGGAAATTTCTTGCACAAGCTTGTAAGTAGTACATTCTTCTAAACCTCCCAGCTTCTCTGAGAATTTCCTCTGCCCTCCTTTCTTTTTGTCTTTCTCTTGTTTGGGAGGAGGGTAAACAGAGTTACAAAATTAATTTACTGCATTCAGCTCCCAAGATCCAAAATGCCCATCTGTCGCTGGCTGAAATCACCAAACACAAGCTGTTATTGCCTTCACCAGGGAAGAAATAAGGAGAGCAAGTAACAGGTGACATTTCTCCTTTGAGGCAGGGAGGATCAAAAGTCCCACAGCAGCATCCATGACATCTCCCTGCCTACATGCACAGACACACTTCCAGGTCTGTGTTCTCTACAGCTTAGGCATAAGACGGAAAAGAGATAGACTTTGCATTCTTCATTAAGGCTAAGCTAGGAGGTTGAAGTACAGTGCCAACCTTTCACGTCTTCACCAGGAAGGAAAAGGACCATGTGTGCACATTTCAGCTATTTCCTGTAAGAGAATCAGGAACAGAGATTTGCCCCACCTTCAGGACTCAGAGCCTAGACACTCACAGACTTCCAATTTTCCCTTATGTGATATAGGAGGCTACTTGTCTCTTATCCTTCCTGGAAGACTGGCAAAGAATGGCATCTCCTATGAGGCCTGTGCATCCCTATCCACCCACAGCAATATAGAGTTTGGGAGAGTGTGGGCAGGGAACAGAATTGCTTGAGCCAGGACCTGAGATTGGGCTTATATTAGTTATTATATATTTTTGATTTCAAAACACTCTGAAGGATTTTATAGCAATTTTCCGTATTGTAAATATTTTTTTCTAATAAAAATAGTATAAAAATATTAAGTATTTCTAAAATAGGATATCTGAACAGGTGCAAATGAAAGAGGCCAGGATGGTCGTGAGCGTCAATGTCACTGCCATTCTTCGTCCATGAACAAGGTCTCCTTTTAGAAGCTGAAGCAGTCACTCAATAGGAGTTGAGTTTAAGCCCTCGGTTCCTTTAAGCCCATGCTGTTGGAATACTCTAAATTTTGACCCTCTATAAGGCAGAGACAGATGACATGAAACTCCTACTAGAAGAAAAAAATACATTTGGAAAGAAAAACAATTTTACTGAGTAAAAACAGACACCACTGTACATACAATTTGCCAACATAACATCTTTTATTTTCAGGATCTAAAATTTTTCTTTGAAATAAATTTTCATCTTAGGTGGAGGTGGAGGAGGACATCCAGAAAGATTAGAAGTAACATAATCAAAAGACATAGCCAGGGGAATGGCACAGGAGGCCCAAGGAACCTGCACCCTGCACACCTGCGTGGTCCTGCCTAGGACACAGGTCACTGGAAGGCACAGAAAGAGGATGTCTCCGACACAGTCTTTGTGTTTGTTTGCTTGTTTGTCTTTATAGACTTTATTTTTTAGAACATTTTTACATCTACACAAAAATGGTGAACATAGTAGAAGATAGCAAATAGTTCCTATATAACCTGAACCCAGTTTCTTCTATCATTAACATCTCATGTTGATGAAGTACATTTGCTACAATTAAAGAAGGTATATTGATACATTGTTTATATAATTAATTTAAATAAACAATTAGCTTTTGCCTAGTATTCTCTTCTATTCCAGGATCTCACCCAGGATACCACATTATAATTTGTCAAATTGTCTCCTTAGGTTCCTCTTGGATGGGACAGTTTCTCAGACTCTCCTCGTTTGTGATGACTTGGACGGTCTTGGGAAGTGCTGGTAAAGTATTTTGTAAAATGTCCCTCAAGTGGTATTTGTCTAATATTTTCCTTATGAGTAAACTTGAGTTATGAGTTTGGGTCACAAAAACTATAGTGGGAAAGTGCCATTTCCATCCCATTATATCAAGAGTACATCCTGTCAATGTGACTTTACTCTGTTGATGTTGACCTCAGTCAGCTGCTTGAGGGAGTGTTCATCAGCTTTCTCTACTGTAAAGTTACCCTTTCCTCCCCCATTTTCCATATTTTTATTCTTTCTTTGGAAGAAGAACACTTTTTAGCCCACACTTACAGAGTAGAGTGTTATTTTTCACCTCCTTGAGAGAAAAATATCTACAAAAATTATGTGAAATTCTTTTACATGAGAGAGTTGTTTCTTTTTCTTCATTTATTGATTTATTTATTCAATCATTTATTTATATCAATATGAATGCATGGATATTCACCTCATGGGTTAGCATCTAATTCTACTTTATTTTGTTGCTTAAATTGTTATAGTTTCTGTAGTTATTTTCATTGCCTGCTGCTACCTCCCTTTGACATATTTTTACTTTCTGGCAGTACAGAATGTCCTGGGCTCATCTTGTATATTTCCTGCCCCAGCCCCAGAATCAACCATTTCTCTAAAGACTCCTGGTTCCCTTTATTGGAGAAGGGTATCAGAAATCAAGTTCTGGGAGCTAGGTGTGTTCATTGCTATAGGGCTGTTTTTACTTCTGTGCCCTCTCAGCTGACAGAGCAAGGACATATATATGTGTGTGTAATAACCCATGTGTATACAAATACGTATCTGTATTAAGCTAAACATGAGTTCATACACTGCCTCCAACTCTACTCTATCACCACCTGAAACATTCTAGCCTGCTACCATTGCTTATCTGTGAACTCCCACCCCAACAGTGAGAAACCTGGCCTCATCATCTGCCATCCATTTACTTAATTGCTCAATTAAGTAAATTGATGTTGTACACACGTATACAACATCAAAATTTTTAATCCATAACCCCATGCAAAATAACTTCATCTACTAAAGCACAGTGCTTATGTATGGGTTTTTTTGCCTTCAGTTTTATAGACTCCACATATTTCCAGTTACTTAACACCTTTTCACCTACCCTCAGTGAGGTTTCACATATCTGCGACAAGAGTTAGCTTGTTTTGTCACATTCTGCATCTCATGCTGGAATCCTCCAAATTTCTGAATGATACATATTTTAATTTACATACATTGACATTCACTTTTTGTGCTATAAAATTCTGATTTTTGACAAATACACAGTGTAATGTATCTACAATTAGACTATCATACAAAAATAGCTTCACTGCCTTAAGAAAATCTCATTTTTCACTTATTCATTCCTTTCTCCCTTTGTCCCCCAAATTCCTAGAAACTACTTGCATTTTTACAATTGCAGTAGTTTTCCTTCAGAATGGTATGTAAGTAAAATCATATAATAGCCTCTTTAGACTGACTTCTTTCACTTAGCAATTTCATTTTATCCATGTCTTTTCATGGCTTGATAGATCATTTCTTTTAATCTCTACATAATATTATATGAAAGAACCAGAGTTTGTTTCCCTATTTATCTATTGAATAAAATTTGGTTGCTTCCAGTTTTTTGCAATTATGAATAAAGCTGCCCTGAGCATTCTTGTGCGTGTTTTCGTGTGAACATAATTTTTAAATCAGTTGGGTTGGGTAAATACCTAGAAGAATAATTTCTAGATCTTATGGTAAACCAGTATTTACCTTTATAGGAAACTGCAAACTCTCTTTCAAAACGGCTGCACTACTGTGCATCCCCAAGAGCAAATAATGAGGTTTCCTATTGCTGCACATCTTCCCCAGCAATTGGTATTATCAAGTTTTGTTTTGTTTTAACGACAGTAATCGGTGTGTATAGTATCTCGTTGTTGTTTTAGTCTGCAATTCTCTAAAGACTATAGAGGTTGAATATCTTTTCATGTGCTTATTTACCACCTATGTATTTTGGTCAGTTTTCTCAGAATTTTTTGGTCCATTTTTATTATTATGTTTGTTTTCTTATTGTTCATATATAAGGATTCCTTGTGTGTTTTGGATTTATGTCCTTAATCACACACGCAGTTTGCAAATATTTCATCTTTCATAGACCAGAATCTTTTAATTTTTTAAAAAAAATCCAACTTATTAACTTTTATCTTCTGTGGATAACGCTTTTGGGATTGTATCTAAAATCTCATTGCCAAATCTAGGCTTATGCAGATTTTTTTCCTATTTTTTGTCTAGAAGTTTTATAATTTTGTATTTTGCATTTAGGTCTATGACACATTTTGAGTTAAGCTTTATGAACAGTTATAAAGCTTTGTCAAGATTCATTTTTTTTCTTTATTTTTCATTTCTTTCTGCCATTTTTTATATAAATATCCAAATTTCCAGTGTAATTTGTTGAAAAGACTAATTTTTCTCAATTAAATTGCCTTTGCTCTTTTTTCAAAGACAATTTGACTATATTTTTGTAGGTCTATTTCTGTGTTATTTTTCACATTGACATAAATGTTTTTGTTTTTGTTTTTCCCACCAGTATCATGCTGACTTGATTACTGTAGCTTTATGGTAAATCTTGAAACAGAGTAGCCTGAGTCTTCCAGATTTGTTCTTCTACAGCACTGTGTTGGCTTATCTAGGTACTTTGTCATTCCATGTAAAATTTAGAATCAGTTTGTTGATATTTAAAAAATAGCTTACTGGAATTTTGACTGGAATAACTTTGAATCTATAGCTCAAGTTGGGAAGAACTGACATTTTAACAATATTGAATCGTCTAATCAATTAAAATGAAAAAATCTCTCCATTTACTTAGATCTTTTTAAATTTCTCTCATCAGAATTTTTAAGTTTTCTGCACATAGATTTTATACATGTTTTATTAGATTTATACCTGAATGTTTATTTTTTTTCATAGTAGGTATTGGTTTTTAAATTTTCAAGTCCTACCTGCTAATTGCTGGTATGTAGGAAATCAGTTTATTAATATGTATTAAATATATATCTGCAACCTTGCTATACTTGCTTAGTTTCAGGAGATTTTTGTAGATTCTTTGGGATTTTCTACATAGACAATCATATTATCTGTGAACAAGAACAATTTATTTATTTTCAATATGTATACCTTTCCTTTTCTTATCTTATTCTTTAGCAAAGACTTCAAATATGATGTTGAGTAGGAGTAAACATCCTTGCCTTTTTACTGATCTTAGGAGAAAGCATACTTTGTAGCTTCTCACTATTAAGTAAGATGTGTGCTGCAGGTTTTTGTAGTTTTTTAAAAATCAAGTTGAGGAAATTCCTCCTTATTTCTAGTTTGCTGAGAGTTTTTATTATGAATGGGTGTTGAATTTTGTAAGATACTTTTTTGCATCCATTGATATGGTCATGTGGTTTTTCTTGTTTAACCTGTTGATGTGATAAATTACATTAGATTTTCCAATATTAAACCAGCTATGAAAATCTGGAATAAACTCTGCTTGTTCCTGGTGTACAATTCTCCTTGCCAACTCTGTTCCCATACAGCCGATAAAGCTTTTTATTACTTCAAGCAAATATGCTCTGGTCCCTGATGACATACCCTGCTCAGCAAAGTTAATGCCCTGTGGTTAACCAGTCAGCCTCTTAAAAGGGCAGTTCAGTGACCATTCATCATTATTTGTGCAAACACCTTCAGGGCCTTTCACTCTCACTAGTAGCATTTTAGCAAATTATTTCTCCCCTAAAAGCATGGGAGAGATAAAAGAAGGGGATTCTAGTGCTAAGAAGAGTCTCTTTTTCAGGTTTTATATAGTCATAAATGTGATAACTTCTTAAAGGGAAAAGTAATATTAAAAAACTCCAGAGGTACTTTAATTCTTTAAAATTCTGATTTTTTAGCTATATGGATTTCCCTTGACCATAATTTTAAGTCAGGCTGTAGTAAATGGGGTTAGCTTGGCAGAATGGTAAAAAAAGCCAGAGTTTTCTAAAATATACCTCCTTTTTTTTTTTTTTTTTTTTGATCGGTAAGGGGATCACAACCCTTGGCACCATGTGGTCCACACCACACTCAGCCAGCAAGCACACCGGCCATCCCTATATAAGATCCGAACCTGCGGCCTCAGAGCTCCCAGTTCCGCACTCTCCCGAGTGAGCCACAGGGCCAGCTCTAAGATATACCTTCTTGACACAACTGTTATGATACTAATTCAGAATAACCATTTATTTTTCTGCATTTTTATATTTTAACAAGAACTATTGTGAAAACAGAACAATAGTTCTTTCCCATTTTTAAAAAATCCACTATTCTAAAGAAAATGCCATTCCTCTTTTTGCATTCAACTTTTAATCTGCAAATATATTTTAAGTGTCTGTCAGGAACTCAATACACTCATTGCTAAAATATATGAACTAGCACCTTCTTTCACTGAGGGTAAAGAAAAGGAAAAGAAGTAGGAGAAGTGGGAAGAAATAATAGAAAAGAAAACAAAGAATCATCTAGATTAAGTAGTTTTCCCAAAACCATGAAACTGGAGAGTGGTAGAGATTAAATTCAAATTCAGAGAACACGGATAAACATTATACATTAATGTAGCTGAAACTACATCTCCAGTTCTAGATTTGACTTTTAAAATATTTTCATGATGTCAAGACTTCTTTCTGATCAACATGCTTTTCCACAGAAAATTCAGGTCTTCAGAACATGCTTGAATTATGCAGGTTTGGCCTTTGTCTCTCTGCTTTGCACAAGTAAGGAGGGTGGCTTGTAATCACAGGAGGATTTAGCTGTGGGCTCTGCCTGAGCCTGGAGTATCTCTTTGTGTTGGCTGTCTTCCTTTGCATGGTCCACAACTTAGACCCACTCCACTCTGCAGGATCAGGTCCAGGACTGGGCATTGGTCCTGAATTTCAGTATCCCCACTATCCCAAGGCTGGTTTGGTTGGAATGTCCCTGTACTCTGCAGATGCTGGTATTGGCCTATTTTCTTTCAGAGAAGCTTTCTGACTTTCCCCTTTTTTCCTGTGACTAATCCACCATAGCAGACCACACACACACACACACACACACACACACACACACACACACACACACACACACACACATTTATCTGAGCTTACCTTTCTGAGGATCCTGATTTTTTGAGGAAAGGAACGTTCTTTGAGGAAAGGAACAGTTTGCTCAACACAATATCTATTAAGCCTCCTGTCCATGGCACAATTGCCTGTCTTTCCTCTGATGTGTGAGGTCCCAGCCTTGGATCCCCCTCTATCTGCTTCCTGAATAGATTCTCTTTTAGGGTCTTCTCTTTCTTTTTTGGAAGGTCTAACTGAATGCCCTGTCTTAGGATGTGAAAATGAAAGGATCCATGTACCTACTTCTCCAGTGTGCTCCATCTGTCCTCTAGCTCTCCAGTTCAGTCCCACCATGCCTGGTTTTGTCTTTGATGCAGGGAGTGAAGATTTGAAAACTGTCTTCTACCTTCCCTAGTCTGATGGGTCCCTGGAAATTCATGTTCAGTATCAAAATGAAACTGTCTCAGGGCCTTCTAGTCTTTCTCACTCATAGAAGAAGGGTTAGGTAGAACATTATCCAGGGTGGGTAAGAACTTTTTATAATTACATGTTCTTCATAATCTTGATGGTTTCTGGTGAGGAACTGTGAAACCTTGACTACTGAGTCTGCCCTGAACCAAGGGTATCTGAGGAGTGAAAGGCTTGGAATTTTTTCATCTTATAAAGTTTTATGGATTCCAGGACCTTGAGAGGTAGGCTCCACCTCTGCCACCCACAAAATTGCATCACATAGGTTCTAGCACATGTCGAGTACCTAGATCAAGGAAGGAGAGCTCCAAGAGGTATTAATAGAGGTAGTGTTCTTAACCAATACGGTCACACTTTTCTAGTTCTACATGTGTGTGGAACTTTCCACGAAAGAACAATGTAGAGGAGGACAGTTATTCGTGAACAATGTATACTCTGACTGATCTGCTCTGTCGTCCTGATCAAGGTTATGTTCTGCCTGTTTTCTGGATGCTTTCCTCTAGGTTTTCTCTTAGATCATTAAAGTAAATCATGCATTGAGTGAATCACTAAATCACTTTTTACCTCCTCCTCAGCAATAGTTCCCTGGCCCTTTATTTAGAAAATTTCAGAACCTCTTGAGAAGTTATCCTTTGGACCCTCCCTAGGACATGTCCAAGACTCCTCACCAAGTCATTCTGTAGTCAAATGTTTCTGGGGCTCCTGTCTTAGAAGCACAACCCAATCATCAGATCCTTGCTTCTTTGATCCATAAACGCAGAGGTTCATGAGAATCCACATTTGCCCTTCAGCTTAGATATCCCTGGTGATTTGCTCTGAGGATGCAATGGACCAGAATCTGCAATTCTGAAGACCAGGCCTACTGTGAAGGTAATGCTACAGTTGTTTCCACATCTTCTTGCTGATAGTAAATTCTTCAGGAAGATTAGACGTTATCACACAATACTGGGAAGCCAGGCTGTCCTGGGGAAGGTTGTGAGCTGGAAGATTAAAGGTTCCCTGAGATCTTGGGACCTTGCAGGGTAAACTCCAGAACTTTTCCAGTCGCTTCTGCCACAAGAGCCATTTCGTTTTCAAATTTCAGACATTTGAAGAGACCATGCTTCTTTCTAGATTCTAAGGAGGAATACTCCACATATCCTCATATGTTGGAGAACATGTTGGTAGAAGTGGGAGATAGGTTTAAAATGGACGTGGGGCTATACCTGAGCCAAATGTCTGGGCTATAATTGTGTCAAAATTGCAGGGCATAGTGAGGGCTCAGGTTTGAGGTGGAGAAGAGGCCACAGCCAGGGAAGCAGTGAAAATTTTTTATGTGTATCAGACCCTGGGTGGCATTAGGTATCACCCTGAATAAGGCAAAGGTAGCCACTGGAAGAAAACAGCCACTAGATACCAATACAGTAGCCACCACGCACTTGCTCATTCCTAGAGAGGAAATTCTAAAAGAACTGACTCCATTTCTGCTGCAAATATTCCCCCAAGGTCTTGGGATTTGGAGCTGGTAGGAGCTATGCAGCTATTCCAATTAGCCTTCAGTGGTCCAGAAGATTTGGGGTCAGCATATTCCCACTCCTAAACTTATTCTAAGATGCAAGAGTTTAGACTGGCCTCAGTTCACAGCCTGGCCTCAATTGTTTTAGAAAATATTTGTTTTTAAAAACTCTCTCTTTATGATTCAAATCTTTAAGTGTTCCTGGATATCATGTCTACGCAGAGAGGCTTCCAACTTCCATATTGCTGGTTGCCGGGTCTTCTCAGAGTCAAGTCTTGATGTGTGGAGAGAAAGATGCTCTTGGTGGAGAACACAGTGTGAGGGTGTTGGGAGGGATAAGTCTTTTGCAGATGCCTGCCACCAGAAGGCTGAAATGAACAGTTGTGAGTAGTCCATGGTTGATAATATTGGAAAAGTAGAGGCCAGCAAAGAGGAACACTCTGAGAATGAACGCTTAGAAACATTGCTCAGTATGATGGGAATCATGTCAATGTGAGTCAGACTTATGATTATATACGGTAGTTTTGGTAGGCATAATAGCAAACTCCAAAGAGATCCATATCCTAATTCCTTGAACCTGTGCATATGTTTCCTTACATGGTAAAGGGAATTAAGTTATCATATGGTATTGAGGTTGCTGATCAGCTGACCTTATAGAGCACCCTAGATTATTCAGGTGGACCCAATGTAATCACAGAATCCTTAAATGGAGAAGAGGAAGGCACAAGTCTCAGAGTCAAAAAAGATGTGATTTGAAAAAAAAACAACTCACCTGGCCATAGCTGGCTTTGAAGATGGAAAGTGGCCACAAGCCAAGGAATCCAGGCAGCCCTTAGAGGCTGGAAAAGGCAAGACAACAGATTCCTCCCTAGACCCTCCAGAAACAAGGCAGTCCTGCTTACTTCTTGATTTTAGTTCAGTGAGACTCATCTCATACTTCTGAAATACAGATTTGTAAGATGTCTTTTTTTTTTTACAAAGAGCTTTTATTTTATTTTTTGTGTTTATATCATTTTGTTTTATTTTATTTTATTTTCTCAATGTACAATGTAGTTGATTTTCATGTGTTGTTTTAAGCCACTATGTTTGTGGTAAGCTGTGACAGCAGCCATAGGAAAGAAACACAGTGTTAGTGAAGTAGAGGGGATTGGTGATAGAGGATACAGGCAAATTTCAGCTCTTGGGGTAGCTGAGGTTGGTGAAAATTTGATATCCTGAGAGATTGTGGAATCAGGTGACGACTTCCTTTTCTTGCTTCTTCATTGAACAAGAAAAGCAAGGAAAGAATGAGGAGCTGGAACTGAGTTCTCATTCTCTCTTAGCAAGATACAGAGCTTCATTATTCAGAAATAATACAACTTCATTTTTAAAATTTTTTTAAAAACTGGATATTTTTATTCATAAGTTAATGACTAGATACTTAATGAACATTTTAAACAGTTTTTTCCTACTATTTTGACCACATTAACACTTTATTGTCCAATTTTATAATCAAAAACTTTAAAGAGTAAAGGAAATTTATTCTAAAAAGACATCACATATTTTTTAGCATAATATATTTGAACCCAAAGCACTGTTTTATTTCAATTTCACACACAAAATCACGTGAACACACAATATCATATGATATTGTGAATTGGAAATAATATAATTTTCTACATTGAATTCATGGACTCTGTGCTCCTTTCCTGTTACTCCTTGGAAAAGTTTGTAAACACATTTTGTATTGTTCCTTCTTTGCAAAACTCAAATAAAGATGTGCTTTATGTGCGTGATCCTCTATTGATATTCTAGTCAGTAGCCCTCTGCAGAGGACAGTTGCAGAATCTATGACCTATATAGATGAGTGTTTGATCTGTCAGGTAAGATTCTGCACTCTGAGGTCAGTGCTCAGTATTTAGCATCAGATCAGAGGCATTCAGAGACTCAGCCTTCCTCTCCAGATCATTTCTAAGACAGAGGCTAGGTCCAGAGGTTCCTAATATGAAACACAGAATTCTGAACAATGGTGTGATTCTGCTTTCCTACAAGCATACTATATTCTCTTAATAATTCACTTCATGTATATAGAATCACAATATTTTGACCTCACCTTGGAGTCCTTTACAACATCCAGGTAAAATTGTCTGTGAGCTTTCAGTAGAAGATTTGGATCCTGCTTTCATCATTGTCCTGCCCAGCCTGCTCTTCTAGAAGGTAATCATTTCTATCTTTCCTGAGCTGTTTCATTTCACAAGTCTGTACATGTAGTAAAATGGGAAGTGGAACATTACAAATGAAAGCAAGAAAAACAAAAATGTCAATCTAAGTTGTGGGCTGTATCTAGTATTCTTTTCTGTGATTTCTATCTCTCCTCCTTTTTTTTAGATTGATTCATCTACATAAAAAAAAAAGAAAGAAATGGTCCCACATTCCACAGGAGAAAAAATATAACAGATAAAATATCCTAGGAAGTTGAGTTTTAACTCATCCACGGGGCACTACAGCTGTTTGGAAATGGAGATTTTTTTCATCATAAAGAGCACACTGCTGTCCCAGGCATTAGCATGGCACTGAGCATGTTCTCTATGGCCTAAAGAGCTATGGACCATTCCCAAAGGAGTCTTGATTATAAAGGAGGGGACTAAAAGGAGAGGGTGAGCCCTCATTCCTTCCCCACTATCCACCCAGGCAGATCCAACCACATATCCTGGGCTACCAGATTCCTCCATCCTTCTCTGTGCCCTGCTACTTTCCAACTTTAACCTTTTAGAATATTACATGCACCTTGGTACAATTTTGTTTTTATATCACATAAAGCCAGATATTAGCTTGGTTTAGCTTTAAACTTGGGAGTTCTCAGCTTTGAAATTACAAATTTCACTGGCTTGAAAGCATGGCTTTCCTAGACATCTTTGCTCATTCTCAGGTCATTATACCCTTAGGATATCTCCTGTCCTTGACTCCAGCTTCTGCACATAATCTGGTCTTCCCTACATCAACCCAACTCTCCAAGTTTACCCCAAATAATTCGCTTCCACAAAAAGCCTGAGTGAGCAATCTAGCCTCTATTAAATACACTGCAAAAGTGCAAAAATGTTGAAAGAGGTACAGTCATACTCATAAACACTTTTCTTACTATTGATTTGTCTTCTTTGTCTTTTTCAGGCTGCTCTGTGCCTGACACCTATGAAGACCCCTTTTGACCCATGGAGTCCCCACCTTGCTGGTCCCTCAATCTCAGGTCCCCTAACATTTTTTATTCTCCATTATTCATACTGAGCAATTTAGGTCTTCCACACCCCTGTTCTAAGCTGCATACCTAAATTCGTCTTGATTTGGAGAGTAGGTGGGATCTTTTCAGCAAAATCCAATCTCTTATGAGAGCACCTGGTGTTATACAGAGCAGGATGCATGGCTGTGTTGAATTACACCAGTGTTGGAGGAGCTTGGCAAGATGGCAGACTAGAGGTGCCCAATACACAATCCTCCCACAGAAAGGGATGAGAGCAAGGAAAGGACAGCTAAGTACAGGAAACAGCATCAGTGGGAGAGTGTGGGAGGGCAGAGGTAGCCTGGTGAGGACCCTTTTGAGCATGAAAACTAAGCACGGTGGTGTAGAGGAGAAAGAGGCATGCAGCTTTAACTGCTGCCATGTCTCCCAAATCAGGATCAGCCAAGAGGAATTCTCCTTTATGGCAGAAAGAATCTGCTTGACTGTGAGCACTTCCCTGTAGTAACCTTCCTTTTCACCTGCCTCAGCCTGCCCCCACCACTGCCTGTGCCATTGTCTAGTAGAGGTCAAAGGTCCTTCTCCCTGCACAGGACTTCATCCTGAACAGTGCACCCCACCATGTGGCCCACATTGCCCACATGGTGCCATGTACCTTCATGGCTTCAGACTTCTAGCTACTGTGTGGACGTGGCTACCCATATAACCCCAACTGCCTGGTCACCAGCACAGCTACATCCACCTGTGTAGGACCAACCATCTAGCCACCTTTGAAGCCTCAACCATCCAGCCACCTATGTGGCCATCTGCCCACATGGGCTCAGCCATAAAACTGCCTGTGTGGTCACAGCTTCCACAGCCACCTGCAGGGTCTCACTTGCACACATGGGGCAAGCTATCCAGCCACCTGATATGCCCAACCTTACCCAGCTGCCCAAATGGACCCCCCTTACCTGTGTGGTCTCAGCTGCACATGCAGCCCCAGCCACAGACATAGCTGCTGGTGTCCCTGGAAATACCAAGTCTACCCAGACTACAGAGTCTACCTAGAACTACTGAAACTACTGAGTCAACCCAGAACACCCCAAAAGTACCTCACCCAATGGGCAACATATAACAAATCTACAGGAGAGAGTCTTTCTCCACAAAAGCCACCCCAGAGTAATAGAAGAAGCAACTGCCAGATGATAACCCATCAATACAGGGATACTAGAAATACAAACAAAACAAGAAAATGTGCCACCAATAAAGGAGCATTATATTTTCAAATACTAGAAGCCACATAACAGGAAAGCCATGATATGTCTGAAAGGGAATTTGAAGAAACAATCTTAAAGAAACTCAGTGAAGTATGAAAACACTCAGTTGGACAACACAATGAAATGAGAAAATCAACCCAAGATATGAAGGAGGAAATTTAGAAGAGGTGATTACTATAAAAAAGAATGTAGCAGAACTCCTGGACTCCTGAAACAGAAAGACTCATTTAATGAAATAAAAGCTACAATTGAGTGTGTAAGCAGCAGGCTAGAGCAAGTGGAAGAAAGAATTTCTGATTTTGAAGACAGTCTTTTCAAAATAACCCAAGCAGACAAAATAAAATAAAATGAAATGAAATGAAATGAAATAAAATAAAATAAAATAAAAAAGAAAGAAAAACAATTTTAAAAATGAAGAAAATCTAACAAAGCTAGCTGACCACTTTAAGCACACAAACATCAGAATCGTGGGTGCTCCAGAAGGGGAGGAAAAAGAAAATGACATTGAAACACATTCAGTTAAATACTAGCATAAATACTTCCAGGTATTGGTAGAGATATGGACTTTATGATCCAAGAGGCTCAAAGATCACTGAAGAGATTCAATCCAAAAAGGTTTTCTCTGAGACACATTGTGGTTAAACTGTCAAAAGTCAAAAACAAAGAGAGAATCCTAAAAACAGCAAGAGAAAAGTGTCAAGTCACCTATAAGAGAGTCCCTATCAGGCTAACTGCATACTTTTCAGCAGAAACCCTACAGACCAGAAGAGAATGAAATTCTATATTCAAAAATCTACCAAAAGAAAAATAAACTGCCAGCCAAGAATACTATACCCAGCAAGGCCATCCTTCAGTAATGAAGGGGAAATAGTTTATTTCCCAGACAAACAAAAGCTGTGGGAGTTCACCATCACACAACCAGCTCTACAAGAAATCCTTAGGGAGTCCTGTACCTGGAGCACAAAAAATGATAATAACCACTATGAGTACATGAGACAAAACAAACACCAGTGTATATCTGCATTGGTAGAGCAGATATACAAATGAGAAAGAGAAAGAAACTGTACCATACCACCTCAAAAAACCAACAAACACAAAAGAAAAGCAATAAAAGGGAAAGAAAGGAACAAAAGATATTTAAATCATCCATAAAAAAACAATTAAATGTCAACAGTAAGACAATATCTTTCAATAACTACCCTAAATATAAATGGATTAAATTACCTACTCAAAAGACACAGACTGGCTGATTGGATTAAAAAACTAGACCCAACTATATGCTGACTACAAGAGACTCACCTCACCTGTAAAGACACACACAAATAGTGAAAATATGGAAAAAGATATATCATGCAAATGGAAACCCAAAACTAGCAGGAGTAGCTATTCTTACATTGGATAAAATAGACTTTAAGCCAAATACCATAAAAAAAGACAAAGAAGACCATTATATAATGATAAGGTGATCTATCCAGAAAGAAGGTATAACAATCATAAATACATATGTACCCAACACCAGAGCACCCAGATATATAAAGCAAATACTATAAGACCTAAAGAGACAGACGCAAATATGATAATAATTGGGAACCTGAACATCCCTCTCTCAACATTGGACAGAACATTTAGGCAACAAATCAACAGAGGAACACAGGATTTAAACCACACTTTAGATCAATTGGACTTGACAGACATCTATGGAACATTTCATGCAAAAACCACAGGATATACATTCTTCCCATTAACACATGGGACATTCTCTATAGACCACGTTAGGTCACAAATCAAGTCTCAACAAATTTTTAAAAATTGAAATTATTTTAAGTAATTTTTCAGACCACATGGATTAACACTAGAAATCAATAACAAACAAAGCTCTGGAAACTATACAAACTCATGGAAATTAAACAGCATGCTCCTGAATGATGTATGGGCCCAAGATGAAATTAAACAGGACATCAAAAAATTTCTTGAAGCTAATGCAAATAAAGACACATCATACCATAACGGTGGGATACTACAAAAACAGTACAAAGAGGAAAGTTTATTGCAATAAACACACCAAAAGAATAGAAAGATAAACAACCTAAAGCTGCATCTCAAAGAACTAGAAAACAAGAACAATCTAATCCCAAAAAGAGCAATCAAAAAAAGACCAGAGCAACTTTCTAAAGACAACTTTCTTTCTTTTTTATTTTTTAAATTTTATTTTGTTGATATACATTGTGGTTGATTATTGTTTCCCCTTACCAAAACCTCCCTCCCTCCTCCCTCTCCTCCCTCCCCCGCAACAATGTCCTTTCTGTTTGCTTGTCGTATCAACTTCAAGTAATTGTAGTTGCTATATCTTCTCCCCCCCCCAGTTTTTTTTTTTGTGTGTGTGTGTGTGAATTTATATATTAATTTTTAGCTCTCACCAATAAGTGAGAACATGTGGTATTTCTCTTTCTGTGCCTGACTCATTTCACTTAATATAATTCTCTCAAGGTCCATCCATGTTGTTGCAAATGGCAGTATTTCATTCGTTTTTATAGCTGAGTAGTATTCCATTGTGTAGATGTACCACATTTTCCGTATCCACTCATCCGATGATGGACATTTGGGCTGGTTCCAACTCTTGGCTATTGTAAAGAGTGCTGAGATGAACATTGGGGAACAGGTATACCTTCGACTTGACGATTTCCATTCCTCTGGATATATTCCCAGCAGTAGGATAGCTGGTCATATGGTAGATCTATCTGCAATTGTTTGAGGAACCTCCATACCATTTTCCATAGAGGCTGCACCATTTTGCAGTCCCACCAACAATGTATGAGAGTTCCTTTTTCTCTGCAACCTCGCCAGCATTTATCGTTCATAGTCTTTTGGATTTTAGCCATCCTAACTGGGGTTAGATGGTATCTCAGTGTGGTTTTGATTTGCATTTCCTGGATGCTGAGTGATGTTGAGCATTTTTAAAGACAACTTTCTTTAGACAACTTTCTAAGGAAATAGAGACCCCCAAAATGATACAAAAGATCAATGAAACAAAAAGTCAGTTTTAGTGAAGATACATAAAATAAACAAAATATGAGGAAGGCTAAGTAAAGAAAAAAAAGTCTTTACTGCCTTTTTTTTTTTTTTTTTGTATATGAAAGAGTATTTATTGAAAACATAGTTATTGACAGGAAGCTCCTGGCTGCTCTCTGGTTACAATCTTGGCTCATAACTGGAAGTGTTACTTTTCCCCACTCAATTCTATTTTTCCCTAAACATTCCATCCTAGGATAGGTTGATCTTATATAAATATATATACATGTCTATATAAGTATGGCCTATAGTAAAGAAAATATATATTACACTCTTCATTGGATAGTACCTACCATGCCAGGCTACCAATACTGAATGCCACTGTGTCAGCGTATGTCCAAGGAGAGAGGCTGTGCGTGTGGTTTACAGTCCTGCAGCACCAGGGAAGCCCCATTGGCGCAGCTGTGGCCTCAGCCAGCCTCTGCCAGCTCCCTGAAATCATGGCCAATGGCAAAAAACCACAGTGCTAGGAAGGAGAGGAAGGGAAGACAAACTTCCTGGGGTCTGGAAGGCCAAAGGAAAGGAAAAGGGAGAGGGCTGCAATTCAGATTAGGTGGGAGATTTCTCCCTGAGAAAGGAAAAGATATGAATATGGGGAGAAAGAGGTGGAATCTAGTGACCTCACCACAGTCCAGGCCCAGGCCTCAGCCGGGCTTTACCTGCAGTGTTTCTGGAAACTAAGAGGGCAGGACTTAACCTGAGGTCTTTGACTTGCCAGGATGAAACAGAGTTTGTAGGGAGAAATTTCCATCTGCCCTGATACTTGCATGGGCAAGAGAGATCAGGTGGTTCTAGAGACCAGAAATGTAAGAGCCAAACCTCAGAAGCAGCAGCATCTTGACACCAGACAAGGATGGAGTGAACCCTCATGAAGACAACAGCAAAGGCCCAAGGCATCTACTAAGCAAAGGCCCAAAGCCTGTACTTAGATCTAAGACATCGGCACGGGTCACCCAAAGGCAGTTACTCCAAGGCTCTCAACATGCCTGGCATATCTGTCCTCTGTGGGCGGCCTTTCCTGGGCCAGCTGCTGTGCATATGAGGGTCCAGCCGACCAGAGAGCAGGCTCAATAGGAAAAGGTAAGTGGCTGTTGTTAAATCCAGTTCAAGTAGTTTCTTGGTCTGGAAGGCAGGAGCATCTGCTGCTCATTCCTCATGGCCCAGTCCCAGGCTTCACGATGGGGAGGGCAGAGCACCCTGCTTTCATGACTCTTAGTGGACAGGGACCAAGAGGAAGTTCTGGGTGGTCCGAGGTGGGTTTGAGAAATGGCTGGCATTTACTGGCCACCACTGTCACTACAGAATCTGTACAAGCAAAGGACAAGGCACCAGACTGTGAATGTTTCTCCTGGTCCCCAAATCCCTTCCTGGGTACCATCGTCTCTGGCTCCAGGCTCAGCTGTAGTGATAGACAAAGTCATAGCTGCTGGGTTCCTTGGGGACTAGCGGCGGGGCTTCGAGAATTTGGATGTTCTCCGGGTCTAGGAGCTGCAGCTTCATCTCCATGCTCAGGAGGGTGTCCAGGTCACTCTTGGTCAGCTCACTGGACATGTCCTTCCCCAGAAGGGCACTGAGGCCATCAATCCAGATGAAGTACTCATACTTCTTAGGTGCAATGAAGTTTATGGTCTCATCAGGGTCATACAGGATGGAGAAGGCCAATTCCAACACTCCCTTGTTCTGTTTTAGAGCACTTTTCTCTTTCACGTGAGGACAATCTTTCCCAGGGACGATGGCCTTAATGTCTGCAGCAGGAATTTTCTCCTGCAGGGATTTGAATGTCACCTCTCCTTGAGGGTTGTCATCCAAGTCACCATAGTGCAGGACTTTGTGGTTCAGTGCCAGACGGCAGTACCAGAACCGTTCTTGCCTACGGCGATTACCGATTTTTCGAAAGCTATTGCGCTCACAGAGCCGGTTTAGGCGTTGCTGCTTAATCAGCTCAAAGATCTCGGACTGGATCTTCTCCCTCAGCTCCACAATTGGTGGGGACTGGAAGTCATCCTGACTCATCTTCTCAGACTGGCGCAGTCGCAGAATCTCAGAATAGCTCAGGCTACACAGTTTGCTCTTGAACTGATCCAAAGAGTTGGGTTTGGAGGGCAAAGCTCGAGTGATTTGCTCTCGGACTATTTGCATAACCTTGTTGAAGTCCTCAGCTGTTGCCCTTCTGAGAGAGAAGACCCAAATAACAAAAATTAGAAGCAAAAATGGTAGACATTACAATCAATACTGGAGAAATAAAAAGAATCATTACAAACTATTATAAATAACTATATGGAAACAAATTTGAAAGCCTGGAGGAAATGGATAAATTTCTGGATGCATATAAACTACTGAGACTGAACCAAGAAGAAATAGGAAACCTAAACAGATGAATAATAAGCAACAAGACTGAAACAATAGTCAGAAGTCTCAACAAAGAAAGCCTAGGACCAGATGCTTTACTGATGAATTCCACCAGACATTTAAAGAGGAATTAATACCAATTCTCTTCAAACTATTTTAAAAAAAAGGAAACAGAGTCCATTCTCCCAAACTCATTCTATGAGGCCAGTATCACCTTGATACCAAAACCAAAGATATACATACACACACACAAAAAAAAATAAATAAAAAGAAAGAAAAAAGAAAACTACAGGAGAATATCTTTGATAAACATCGATGTAGAAACCTCAATAAAATATTAACAAAAAGAATACAACAACACATCAAAAAAATTATACACCACAATCAAGTGAGATTCACACCAGGGATGCAAGGATGGTTATACATATGCAAATCAATAAATATGATACATCACATTATCACAATCAAGGGCAAAGACCATATGATTATCTCAATAGATGCAGGAGAAGAATAGACAAAATTCAAAATCCCTTCATGATAAAGAATTTCAGCAAATTAGTTATAGAAGGAAAGCATCTCAGCACAAGAAAAACCATATATTACAAACCCACCACAAATATCATCCTGAATGGGGACAAAACAAGGATGTTCACTTTCACCACTCCTATTTAACATAGTAGTGGAAGTACTAGTGAGAGCAATCAGGCAAAAGAAAGAAATAAAGGGCATCCAGATCAGAGAGGACGAAGTCAAATTGTCCCTGTTTGCAGATGTCATGATCCTATACCAAAAAAAAAAAACCTCTTAGAATTGATAAACGATTTCAGTAAAGTTGCAGAATACAAAATCAACACACAAAAATCAGTAGCATTTTTATATTCCAACAACAAACTAGCAGAAAAAGAAATCAAGAAAGCCAGCGCATTTATAAAAACAAACAAATAAACAAACAACCCCCGCCGAAAACCCACTAGGAATAAATTTAACTAAGGAGGTGAAAGATCTCTACAATGAGAACTACAAATCACTGCTGAAAGAAATTAAAGAGGACACAAAAAGATGGAAAGACATTCCACACTCTTGGATTGGAAGAATTAACATTGTGAAAATGTCCATACTATCCAAAGCAATCTACAGATTCAATGCAATCCTCATCAAAAGAGCAATGATATTCTTCACAGAAATAGAAAAACAATCCTAATATTCATATGGAACAACAAAAAACACCAAATAGCCAAAGCAATCCTGAGAATAAATAAATAAATAAATAAGCCTTGAGGCATAACACTAAGTGATTTCAAATTATACTATGAAGCTATAGTAATCAAAACAGCATGGCACTGCCATTAAAACAGACACTTGTTACAATGGAACAGAATTGAGAACCAGGAAATCAGCCCATGTACTTAACAGCCACTGATCTTTGACAAAGGAAACAAGAATATACATTAGGGCAAAGACTGCCTCTTCAGGAAATGGTGATGGGAAAACTGGACATCCATACACAGAAGAATGAAACTAGACTGGTACCTCTTACCATATACCAAAATCAACTCATAATAGAGTATAGACTTAAATATAAGACCTAAAACCAAACATTTCTAAAAGAAAATATAAAAGAAATACTTCAGGAAGTAGGACAGGTCAAAGACATTATGAATATGACACCAAAAGCATAGGCAAAATAAATGAAAAATAAACAAATAGGATTATATAAAAACTAAAAATCTTCTGCATAGCAGAAGAAACAATTAGCAGAGTTTAAAGACAACCTACAGAGTGGAAGAAAATATTTGCAAACTATACATCTGACAAAGGATTAATAACCAGAATATACAAGGAACTCAAACAACTTAACAGTAAAAAAAAAATCAAATAACTCTATTAAAAAATGGGCAAAGGAGCTGAATAGGCATTTCTCAAAGGAAGATATATGAATGGCCAACAGACATATGAAAAAATGCTCAACATCACTCAGCATCAGGGAAATGAAAATCAAAACCACTTTGAGATATCATCTCACTCCCGTTAGACTGGCTATTATCAAAAAGGCAGAGCATAACCAATGCTGATGAGGATGTGGAGAAAGGGGAAACCTCCTACAGTGCTGGTGTGATTGTAAATTGGTGCAGCCCTTATGGAAAACAGTATGTAGGTTCCTTGAACAACTACAAATGGAACTGCTATATAATCCAGTAATTCCATTGCTAAGTACATAGCCAAACAAATGGAAATCATCATGTCAAAGGAATACGTGCACTCCCATATTTATTGCAGACCTATTTCCAATAACCAAGAGTTGGAACCAACCTAAATGTCCATTGTTAGATGACTGGCTAAGGAAAATGTGGTATATATACACAATGGAATACTACTCTGCTGTAAAAAAGAATGAAATCCTGCCCTTTGCAGCAACGTGGATGAAATTACAGAAAATAATGTTAAGTCAAATAAGCCAGGAACAGAAAGAGAAATACCTCATGTCCTCACTCACAAGTGGGAGCTAAAAAAAAATTTAAAAGAGACAAAGAAAGATATAACAATCACAATAATATGTTAAACTTTCAAAAGGAGAGGACAGAACTCAGGTTACCAGAAATGGGGAGGTGGAGGGAGAAGGGGGAAATGGGGGAAATGATAAAGGTCTATAAAAAACGGTAACACTGTATAATATTTAATATAATAATTATCCTGATTTGAGCAAAAACAAATAAATAACATAATTAAAAGAAAAAGAAAAAAAGAATTACATCAATGTTTACTTTCTCCGTAAACACTTTCCTGATTTTTCTTACTATTCTCTAACTTTTCACATAAACCACAATTGGTGTTTGTTTTTTTTTTTAATATTTAAAAAAATAATTAATGAGGTAATTTATTTGATGGTGTGTGTGTGTGTGTGTGTGTGTGTGTGTATTCAACTGTGTATTTCTCCCTGTGTAACCCATGTCTATAATAGAATTGCAGTATGGACAGCTTTATTGTTAAGATTCAATACTGCTGAAATCAAATACTACATAATTTACTTACTTTGACTTTTTCTCAATTCTCCTCTCATTCTAGTGGAACAGTATTGTCCCAGGACACCACATCTTTCTCATTCATATGATGGGGATTAGAAGAGTTGGAAGTTCCTTTTTTCGCCCAATTTCTTCTGTAACAACAGCTTCTCCTTAGATAACCCCCCCAAAACCTTAGACTTTCAACTACCCCTCCCACCCCACTCCCAATTTACTCTATCTTCACTGAAAAAGGTTTTTCTGCTTGTAAAATTCCCTCTGAACATCGTGGCATCTCTGGAATTGTCATTTATGTTCTGATTCTGGCCCTGGCTGGCTCTAAAGGCCTCAGGACTGTTCTATTTGAAAACACTCTTTCCAGTTTGAACAAAAATATGCTCCAAAGAGAAACTATCCAGGTGATTCAGGGGCTATAAAAATAGCCCATCAACTTTATTCTTCAAAATGTCAATATCATAAAGGCAAAGAAAGCATAAGAAACATTTCTAAATTGAAGGAGACTGGAGAGACAGGATAACTAAATACAATATGTTACCGCAGACTATAATCTGTAGTTGAGAAATACAATCCTATAGCAGATATTCCAGGATGAATTGAAATGCAGCTGTCAGATTTCATAAAATGTTGTATAAATATTCAATATAAAACACTTGATAATTGTATTATGAATATAATTCTATTTCTTAAGAATACTCTCTGAAGTGTTTAGGGTAAAGGGCCATGATAGATTCAACTTACTCTCAAATGTTCAGGAAAAAGTAAAACATGTACATTACATAAAGAAAGTAAATAAGACAAAATATTAAAATTAGTTTAATCTAGGCAAATGGTATAGAGAAAGATATTCCTAACAATTCTTGTAACTTTCTGTAAGTTTTGAACTATGTACAGTTTTTAAAAAACAAGAAGTTTTTAAAATTTTAGCCCCATGTTGAGATTCTCCTGTTTTCTCACAACATCATCATAACTCAAAGCCCTGGAAGGGTGCAGTTCCAAATTTAAGTCAGCTGTATCAGATCCTGTCCCAGAAAAAACCTGCAAGATATACTTATGAAGACTGAGGTTTTAACATTTCAACCAGGATAATAAAAATACTAAAAAAGAGTAAAAAGAAAAACATGCAACTTATAAGAATAAAAAATAAATGGAAAAATACAAAGAATCATGCAGACAGCATTAGGTTTTTGACCAAAAGACTGTAAGAGTAGATTTTGGAATCTAACACAACTAAGTCCAGACCTTGTTTTGATGCTTATGAGCTGTGGGACGTGAACATTTTAGGCATCCATCCGAAGTGTTATCCATCCATCCACTTCAGGGTTTGGAGACTGAAGTAGCCCTGAGAGATATATTTGGAATTCAGAGTGGGGCTGCAGTATTATCATCTACAGTTTCACATCTTTTTGGCACATTTCCAAATTTTACAGTAGATGCATACAAACTGGAAAGAGTCAACAAAGTATACAATTTGCTTTCAGACAAATAAAGGCCGGTTTTTGATATTCGGTTTTCTTACCAGCAATGTAAAGATAAAAGTCCCATTTTTATACTACCATGCTATATTTTTCCTCTATAAAAATGTACATTTTTTACATTTTTTTCTGGTAAAAGTGTTAAAGTGTGTATCTTGGCAAAAAGATTATACATCCCTGCTCCTTTTTTTTTATTCTTCAGTAGGAAGAACATGATAAAAGAAAATATGTATCTTTGCAAAAATACTTAAAAGCCTGATTCTATGGGATCATGGTCTATGTGGACATTTGCAGACCCTGAGACAAGGGTTCGAGGATGGTGCTTGATTTGGGAGGTGATCTCCAGAGAGCAGGGAAATGAGACAGAGGAGGGAGCACATCATTCTACCAGTTCACTGGATCTCGGTCCCCACTGGGAGTCAGAGGGCACGTGTGTCGCAGAGGCATATACCAGAGGGATCACTGGCTGCGGGCTGCTCCCAGGGGCCTGGCCCAGTTAGTTCTCTGGCCTTTCAAGGCTGCCAGGGGCCTGGGGAGAGTAGGCTCTGGCTGCCAGGGTCACTCCTCAGGGAGTGGGAAGCCAGGGCAGCTGTGCATGGCAGTCATAATGCCTGAGGGCCACGGGTGGACAGCTTCAGGTTGGCTCAAACAGCTTGCCATTCATTTAGAGTGACGGTGTATTTGCCACATCTCCTTGTGGTCTGAAGATCCAAGCGCATCTTCTCTCTCGGCTGCCCTCCTTCAGCTGTCCTGAGTGTTGGGGCTGCTCAGGACATCCAGACAGAGATCATCTAGAAAGGGGAAAAACCTCTGTGAGGCCAGCTGGGGAACAGATGAACCTCAGGTACTCCTGGCAAAGTACTCAGTTTTGTTTGCTCACACGGAGGTGTTCGGCTTCTAGAAACATCTTCGGTTTGTATTTGGGGATGTCCCTCCCTCATGCACATGTTCTCAGTTCATGTCAGTCAGGATGGGCAGATGTCAGTTTAAATCAGGACAGTTTAAATCAGGGCAAATTAAATCTAGGTCTTTGTTAAGAGTACCAGAAAAGATGCCCACTACTTTGCTCTGGAGCTGAAGTGGGAAAGTCTTTGCCTCTGTGCCACTGGCTGACATTGTGTGACCACAGGGAGAGACCCTCTCCGGGGCAGCACCGTGGAAGAGAGCTGAGATCAAGAGAGAGAAATTAAATCCTGAGCAATTGTTTGGGATAGGGTCTCTTTTCCAAGCATGCTTAAAACCTAGACCTACCCATATATTACTTTAATCTCAATAAATAAATTAGTTCAAGTTACAGATTTCCATCATATGTACACAGAAGTTTCTTCCATGCAGCATTAGGTGATCAGATCATTCCCACATAGGATTTAACAAGATATTGGAAAGCCTGGAAACAGACAGTATTGACCCAATCATAATAGCTATGTTTAGAAATAGCATTTCAGGATTTGTCAGGGAATTAGAGATGGCGCAAGTCAGGTCCTCATTGCTGGAAGATCTGGAAAACAAGACAGGGAACCAAGGAAAGCCAGGTCTCCCAATCAGGAAATAAGCCTTTCAGTTTTTTTAAATGGGGCTAGGACACAGGGCCCCCAAGACAAGAAATGCAGCAAAAATTGTGTTATTAAAACAAAAGAGTTCAACAACATAATTCTTCTTTGATATTGGGTTCCTCTTCTTGGCTTCCCTGTAATCCCCCACATCTTCTGCCCCACGGCACATTGTCAATACTAGACTAAGAGGACGGGTAGAATGTATGTAGTTGATCCTCCTCATTCTAGGATTCTGTATTTACAAATGTACTACTCTCTAAAATTTACTCGTAACCCCAAAATCAATACTCACAGCATTTTCACAGTCATTGGACATATGCAAAGAGCAGTGAAAATTTTAAGTCACCCAATGTGCATGTCCCTGGCTGAAGTTGAACAGATTTTATTGTTCTCATACTGTAAACAAGTCTCCTTTTAGTGGTCTGTTTGGTGCCAGTTCTCCACTTTTTATCTTCGTGTTGGTAATTTTAATGTTTAAAATGTCCCCTAACCATAGTACTAAAGTGCTGTCTAGTGTTCCTAAATATAAGAAAGCTGTGATGCATCTTATGGAGCAAATACGCATTAGGTAAACTTTATTCACACATGAATGGCCTATGTTCAATTTAATGCATCAACAATATATTAATGAAGGTGTCTTTAAACAGAAACACATAAACAAGGTCATGTATTGATCAGTTGATAAAAATGTTGTGTCCAGTGGTTTGCAGGTACCTAAACCTGTAATTCCCTGCATCAGCCATGGTTTGATCTTCACTAATTCAGTGTTCACGATGACTTTATCTAACATAACTACTGCAAATAATGAGAGTCAACTGTATCTTTTGTTCCTTACTTGATTTAGCTAAGTGCCACTGTGCAAAGTGCACTGTCTTTGGAGTCAGACCCAACTGCATTAAAATATGCATGAGTTCATGTGTTTCTCTATGAACCTCAGTTTTCTCATCCACAAACATGAATAACAATGCCAATCTGATAAATGTGTTTTGGGAATTAATGCCAGTTCATGCAAAGTGCTTATTTCAGTGTCTTGCAAAACAATAAATGTCAAATAACTTATTATTGTTAAGTGATGTCCTTTTAATTTTAGAACATGAGTGGAAATGCTGCTTCTAGTTTCTCTGAATTGTATTCAAGGTAGATCAAACTAGAAGCGATGCCCCAAGGTAAGTGCTGTTCTGGTACCATTTCCGCTTCTTAAAGGAGAGGATTTTGTTTTGTTTTTAATGAAAAGTTGGGTGCTCTTCTTCTGAAACATGACTATTTTACACTTTTATCAGGTCTCCCAGCTTCCCCTGACTGATTTAACATGCCATCTCTCTCTTTCCCTCCCTGCTCACAGCTGTCAGCATTCTGCAGCTTAGCTTGCTCTCCTGGCCTGTTTCTTAAGAAATAGTTCCACGAGACTGCAGGGAACTTCTCAGTTTTAGAAAAATCACAAAGTTTTCTTATAAGGCAAACCTATTTTTTAATTTTTTTTTAAAGAAAATGCTTAGTTGTCACCTTGCAAGTCCTTAGCAAAATCTGGGTAACACGAACACCTGTTCACTTACTTTGTATGCAAAGTGCTTCAAGAATTCCCTGGTTTCTTAAGCTTTGATTTTGAAGAAGCCTCTGGCCATATTTCAGACTATCTATGAGGAGAGCATTCTCCTTAACCAAGTGTCACATTATTATGCTATTTACATCCTCCCTCAAAGGTGAGGTCTCAAGGATGAGTGAAAACTTGAGTTTTGAAACCTTGCAGACATCTGGCCATTAAGGCTTATTTTCTGGCTACTTGGATAAGGAGAAAGACCAAAGCACTTGGATTTTGCTTCCACTGTGTTTTCTAAAATAGCATGATTGGGAGCTATGTGAGGCATGTCTTGAAGAAAAATTGTCTTTTTAATTTTTTAAATTCTCTGTTCATTCCTCTTCTATCTCTGTGACTCTCCTCTCCTACAGCTCTCCGCACTGAGAAATCTGAAGATATCCACGGCCCTCTCTTACCTGGTGGCCAGGGCCTGTCCCTGACACTCTTACCACCCCTACTGAAGAGAAGCTTTCTCCTCTGTCCTGTTATCTCAGGGTCTTGCCCTCCACTTCTTTTCATCATCTTTTTTTTCCTTCTGCTTTGTTGAGGTACAATTGACAAAAGAATCATATGTATTTGATGTGTACAATGTGATGTTTTGCTGTACTTATACATTGTGAAAAGATTACCATAATCAAACTAATTAATATATCCATCGCCTCACCACACATAGTTTGTGTGTATGTGGTGAGAACATTAAGATCTACTCTTAGCTAATTTCATGTGTATGGTACCATATTAACTATAGTCACCATGCTGTACAACAGATCTCTAGAACTTATTCCTCCTGCATAACTGATACTTTGTAGCCTTTGACCAACATCTCCCCCTTCTCCCACCCCTGAGCCCCTGGCAACCATCGTTCTACTCTCTGCTTCTATGAGTTTGACTTCTTTAGATTCCACATGTAAGTGACATCATGCGGTATATGTATTTCTTTTTTTTTTTGTCTTTTTCGTGGCCGGTCCTATATAGGATCCGAACCCGCGGTGGGAGCGTGGCTGCGCTCCCAGCGCCACACTCTCCCGAGTGCGCCACAGGCTCGGCCTGGTATTTGTATTTCTATGTCTGGCTTGTTTCACTTAGCATAGTGTCCCCTAGTTCATCCATACTGTCACAAATGACAGGGTTTCCTTTTTTAAGGCTGAATAGTATTCCATTTTGTGTGTGTGTGTGTGTGTGTGTGTGTGTGTGTGTACATAGATATATCTCATTCTCTTTATCCATTCATTTGCTGTTAAACACTTAGGTTGTTATCATGTCTTGGCTATTGTGAATAATGCTGCAATAAGCATGGGAGGACAGATATCTCTTTGAGATATCAATTTCATTTCCTTTGGATATATACTCAGAAGCGGGGGTTGCTGGATCATACAGTACTTCTATTTTTAATTTTTGGAGAGATTTCCATACTGTTTCACATAATAACTGTATTAATTTACATTCCTACCAGCAGTGTACAGGGGTTCTCTTTTCTCCACATCCTCACATACATATGTTATCTTTTGTCTTTTTGATAATAGTCATCATAACAGGTATAAGATGATATCTCATTGTGGTTTTGATTTGCATTTTCAGGTTCATGTTCTTGTCAAATATGTTAACTTAATTTATGCCAACTTTATGGTAATGAATGTTAATAGGTTTGATGCATGAGCCCTTCAGTCAACTCTGTATCTCATTAGGGCCTTTAAAACTAAGCTAAAGTAGTTATTAACATTTTAAATATTAGACCTAGTTACAAAATGATAACAACAGTTTTTGGTTTGGGTTTTGGTTTTTCTTTTTACCCTGTCCAGAGTAGGGTGCCTCTCTCTCTCACACACCAATATGTAACTTTTCAGTTACACAGCAATATATGTAGTGACAGAGAGCACACCGAAGGTCCACGGTGCTCAGCCTGAAAACTTTGGAGGGACAGACCTTGAACAGAATTTTATCCAGAGGGGAGGAGAGAATGTGGTTGGAAAGGTAGATTCAATACTGTAATTGCTGTGGTTTCTTTTAGAAGTAGTAATGATATATATTTAATAGTATTAAAAGAAAGCATGACATTTTAATAATTCTAAAAAAGCCAAGGTAGAGGAGGGGCATGTGTTGAAAAATAAACATAAAAAACAAAGCAAAACAAAACAAAACAAAAAAGTAGGAAGACATAACCAGCCAGGGTGTGAGAAAGAGTAGAAACTCAGTTCTCCCCTATACTGCATCATGGTTGGGGGTGAATTTTGTGCAAGCAGGGAGCCCTGAAGCCTCTCATCCCTTCTCTCTCAGGCTAGCAAGCATTTGGAAATGACTAAGGAAGGAAGAATTAAAGGAATGGTCAGAATACCTTGTGCACAGGGCAATTTAGAACAAGTTACAAACTCGGGCAGAAAGCAGAGCTAAGTCTTTTCTGGTTAGCATTTAGTAGGTCTTCAGGTACTGGTTACAACCCCAGGGAGCCCTTCTGTGACTACACCTCTAGGACAGACCTCCTCTACGACTCCCTCATGCCAGCCTGCGTTGTCCTTCATAAGGTGCCCATCGTTTGCATTCATGTGCTCCCTTGTCTGATTACGAATTCAGTGTTTGTCTACCTCACTTGACTGTAGGATACTTGCAGGTAGAAACCATGTTTTGCATATCCAGCACAGTGCCAGAAAATAAGGTCAACATTCATTCAATAAATAAATGTTTAATGATGAGACAGAGGCCAGATCACCAGATTTCTGGCCTCAGTGGTGCTTCTGGGGATAGAGAAAAGGTCATTTAGATTATTGGTGGTGTCTTTGCATCTTTTACCATTTAACATCTAAATCAGTGGTACCCAATTTGGAGTCATTTTGCCTCTTTTCTCAAGGAATGTTTTGCAATATCTGAGAAATTTTTTGGCAGTCACACTCAAGGGCAGGGGGAGGGGAGATGCTACTAAACATTGTATAATGCAAAGGAGAGCCCATCACAGCAAAAAATCACCCAGCCTAAAATATCAGTGTTAAAGTTAAGAAAACTTGATCTAAATGTGCTACCTCTTTCCTCTCCCTGGCTCACCTTTTCCCTTCTTTCCACGCTTCCCCTCATAACTTTCCCTGTAAACTCTACCAAATGAGTTTTAATTAAGTTATTGAAAAGTGCTCAGAGCCATACCTAAATCTATTAGAATAAGAAATGCATTCATAGGAGAAGAGTCCAATTTGAGAAGTGGTTTTCTTAAACCCAAATAGAACGAATTAATTGTTCACCTCTTTTTCTAAAAATCTGTCAGGAAGCATTTAAAAGGAGGAGATAGTTATTCAGCCAAACCTTCATTCAGAGTCCTAAGTCATTTGAAACTGGAAAGGAGGTTGATAATGCAGGCCTGGAAATTGCATCGAAAAGGAATCATAGCTCCTGCCAATAATTAAGTAATTCATAGCTCCTTTGTAAGTTTGATCTTGAATTTTTCCAAGCAATATAGATGTCCTCACCTCACACAATAGTGTTCCTGTTAACCAACAGTAAGTTAACATCTCTCCTTTCTAGACAGGACACTGGTGTCCTCTTTGACAGTTCTCAAGGAAACTCGAATCACTTCCAGTCCATATCTCCAACTCACCTGCACAGAAACTGGGCTAACTTTGAAAGCTTGTGGTACATGAGTGAACTCCACTGAGAGTTGCTCAGCATCTGACATCATCCTCACGTGCAGGTGCATGCACACATACACACACTGCAGCCCACACTGAACACACATAACAGTCCAAAATGCAGAATGTGGAGAATTACAATACCCACCTCTAGGAGTCATAGTGAGTATTAAATACAGTTCAAAGACCTTCACATTTTGCCTCCTGTATCCGTCCAGTGATTGGCTTCATGTGCACACAGCCTCCTGATGAGAGCAGGCTCACACTATACTTCAAGGTAAAGCATTTATCACTCTTTAGCGAGTGTATGTTTACTATTTAAACTCTATGAAGACTAATTATTTATGGAATTTATGATAGTAATTTCAGTGTGTGTCATGGAAAAAGTGGTACTGTGATATATGAGGGTACTTCAAAAAAGTTCTTGGAAAATGGGATTAAAGACAATACAAATCTTTCCATGAATTTTTTGAAGTACCCTCGTACAACCATGTCTAAGGGAGCCACTGACATGGAAAATGAATTGGACAAAATAGTAATTGCAGTCTTAGTCCGAGTAGTAGTAACAGCAATTCACCCTACGTGTGTCACAGGTCAGGTTTCCAGGAGGCAACGACTCTCAGATGGAGATTAGTGTGTAGACAGCAGTTGGGATCAACACTTATGAAAGAGAAGAAAGCTGTTCTGAGCAGAGGGAGGTCAAGCTGTAATGCTGTCTCTGTGTATATCCCAGTCAACCCCAGGATGCCCCCCCCCTAGTCCTGGGATGGCCCTCTGGAGTTGCTCCGAGTTGGGACAAGGGAATGGGCCTGCGTACGCTGTGTTATGAGTCACTGATGCAGACTGCCCTTGGAGAGAGCAATCTTACCTTGGGAGAAGCAATCTGCTTCTGCTGAGGTGATTTCCTAAGAGAGCTGACAGCATTGTCAGCTGTCTTCAGCCAGCAGCTGAAGGAACGCATCTGTCCTTTCATCTTGAAGATGCTCGTCAGAGAATCTTTCAGGATATGCCAGGAATCGGGCTTCATACCTAATGTGCATTTTCTTATTTAATTATTTTCAATATACCAAGAGGTGTTATTATCCCAACTATGTAAAGTAACTAAGGCCTAGTGAGGTTTCATAACTTCATAACTTGCCCAGGAAGAAAAAAACATAAAAACACACACACTCACACACACACAGTCACACATTTCCTCCTATAAAGCATAATTCAATTACTTATGTAATCATTTGGGATAAAAGGTACAGAGAATTGAGTCCAATCAGTGACATCAGGGCTTGGATATATGTTCCTGTTTATCCAGGCAATCCCAGTGTAGTCATTACTAGTGCTGCCTTCACTATCAAAAGTGTCTCAATTTAGATGATAAATTAAAAGGTCACCCTGGGTGGGGACCATCTTTGAAGCCACTAGGGGGCAGTGCATTCAAGCTAGGTATTGAGGCAGTGTGGGAGGCCAAGGGCAGAAGAGGACTCAAAAGTATAGAAACTAATAGAACAGACTAGTGGCTCTCCAAGGCAGATCCCAGAGCAGCAACATCAGCATCACCTGGAAAGTTGTGAGAAATGCAAAGTATTGGTTCCAACCCAGAGCTATTGAATTACAGAGCCTAGGGTAGGGGCTCAGCATTCTGTGTTTTAAGGAAACTTCAGATGATTCTGATACTTTCTCAAGTTTGAGAATTCACTGTGATAATTCATAGACTGACTTGGGCAAGACATTTCTAACAAATTTGTCTTTGTTTTGCAATGCTTTGGGCTGTATTCAAGACAAACTGATTTCCCAGCAAATGAAGGGGGAAAGGAGCATTTCAAGAGGAAATGCAGGTCTTAATGCTTAAAATTTTCCACAATGCTGTGACTCACCAAACCTAAAAAAGTCTTCACAGTTTCTTCCTTCTCATTTTTATTAACTTTGAGAGTTAGCTGTGTGGTCTCAAAAAGCTGGTTTCTGTTGTGGGCTCCATCAGGAACCTGCTGTGTGATGATACTTGCTTTTAATCTCGGTCTCTCTCTCTCTCTCTTTCCCCCTACTAACCTATTCTAAAATATCTTTAAGGTGGCATTTATATGACTTCAGTCAAGAGACCAAAATCTGTGTGTCCCCATTCACAGGGATTAACATCTATTCTACCTGTCCTACAGGTTCTTAATGAAGGTCTAATAAAATCACATATGCAAAGTTACTCAGAAACTGAAAAGTGCTATGCAATCATAAGATGAAAATAGTAATAAGATAATTCTTATTTAGACCTCTTTTTCAGCTCCCAGGAAGCAGTTTTTGCCTCATTAATTCATTTGTAATTTTTGTAAACGGAGAGAGAAAATAATACAGTGCCAATTAAAAAAAAAAAAAAAAGCATTTCTTTTTTTTATTTAATACCTCTAGTTTCCCCTTTGTCTCTGAGAACAGGAGTGAAAACTTCAACAAGTATTTAACCTGAAAAGATGTCTTCTGGTCCCTGTTTTTTCTTGGGGGCAATGTCAGTGTCCTCTGCGGAATTCAAAAAAGAACTGCTGGGAAAGATAAGGAAAACAAATAATGGACTTTAAAACAATCTTACATGTTTGGAATTGTGTTAAGTGTTAGTAAAACCACTCAAGAAAATGAGAACCGGTCTCTGTGGACTCTTAAATACATCTTTGTATTCACCAGGGTCTTCACAGAGGCATACATAATGCTGGACAATATTCACTGAGTGACGATACAGCACATCCTGGCTCTGGTGAGGGGAGGGGTAAAAGACAGTGCCAGAAGCTAAAACTATGATCCTGACATCACCCACAAATTGAGTTCATCCGTGATGATTTAAAAATATAGACCAGCTAGTTCTTTTATACTCCTCCCTTAAACTGGGCTAGACTTAGTGTATTGCTTCTAGCAAATAGAATAAAGTGGAATTAATAGTGTGTGACTCTGAGACAGGACATTGAAGCATTGGAACTTCTGTGCTTGTCCTCTCTCTCTCTCTCTCTCTCTCTCCCTCTCCCTCTCCCTCTCCCTCTCCCTCTCCACCCCTCATTACTTTCTCTGGGGAGGTAAGCTGCCCTGTTGTAGCAGCCCTGTGGAAAGGCCCACATGGCGAGGAACTAAAGCTTCTGGTTAACATGAATCTAGCCATGAGATGGCTACCACCCCAGCCCAGTTTTGACAGCACCCCTGAGCCAGAACTGCCCACATAATCTGCTCCTGGACTTCTGACTCAGAAACTGTGTGAGGTTTTAAGTTGTTTTCAGCTATTAGATGTGGGAAAATTTGTTATATAGCAATGGATAGCTAATATAATACACCTTGTCACAACTAAGTGATTGTTTATATTAAAGTCTTTTGTCTTCAACTGAGCCCTAGATGCCTGGGGAGGGGTTACATGAAGAGAATAGAGGTGGACACTTGTTTGTATCCACTCCAAAGGCAAGGTATGGCTACTGAAAGATTTGAATCTTCAAAACTAGATTTTTATTAACTGAGGCTTCTAAAAAAAATAAATATGATTCTGTTGACTCATGTGACACAGTCAAAATGTGAGCCTGGTAGGTCATAGTTTCACAGCTTCAGCAAAGGTTTCCTGAGCACCTGTCACAGGGTAGGCACGGCTCCAGACACTCAGAATCAGGCTGTGAACAAAACAGCTTCCCTCCTTCATTCTGCACCAGCCATCATGTTTGATTTTCTCCTATCTTCTCACTGAATTCCTGGAAATTCCAAAACTACTTTAACATAAAATCTGTATTGTCCACTTCTCTCATTTCCTTTAACCTCAGTTTACAGGAAAATAGTCTGCAAGAGAAGGGAGAGGCAATATTTGTATCAGTTAGAGAATGTGAGAGTCAAATGATGTTGGAAAACACAAACTTATATCCTTGTAAGAATGCTTTTTTTTCCTGAATATAGATCAAGTGACTTTTATCTATTTTATTATAAAGCAATGGATATTCATCTTAAAAATCATATGTTCAAAATAGAATAGCACATATAATCATACCAAAGATGACAATAATTATAAGCTTTTTACTTAGTCTTTCTCTGTGTTTTCCTCTCCCTTTCAATGTGTATGCCTGTGTAGTGTGGGAGAGGAAGATTGCATACATAGACAGACAGATATTGAAGAGATATGTGTGTGTACACACACACACACACACACACACACACACACACACACACACATATATATATATATATGTAATCATATATTAGGGGTCTTCAAAAAGTTCATGGGAGGATTTGTATTATCTTTTAACTCAATTTTTCCACACACTTTCTGAAGTACCCTTGTGTTTTTGATAAAATTTTCTGGTGAATCCTTGCACTGATACAGTGTTTTATATTTTAATTGTTGCCTTAAAAATCATCTCTAATTGCTCAGTTATGGACTATGAAGCTTTTAGAGACAGAGAGCACTTCTATACACTTCCATTCATGTCTATCATAGTGCCTAACATGTAGCATGAATCTAATATGGATATAATAATTGTTAAAAGCATTTGATAGAGTTTGGATATAATATGAACCCCCTCCCCTAAAGCTCATGTTGAAATCTGATCCCCAATGTCATAGTGCTGAGAGGTTTTTGGGTCATGGGGATCAGATCCCTCATGAATAGATTAATGTCTTCTCTGGTGGTGGTGGGCGCGGGGGTAGTGAGTGAGATTTTGCTCTATTAGATCCCTGGAGAGCTGGTTATTTAAAAGACCCTGGCACCTCCCCTCCCTATCTCTCTTGCTTCCTTGCTATTGATCTTGCACTTGCTGGCTGCCTGCCGCTTTTTGCCATGAACAGAAGAAGCCTAAGGGCCACACCAGATGCAGCTGTTCCAGAATCGTGAGCCTAATAAACCTCTTTTCTTTATGAATTTCCCAGTTTCAGGTATTTTGTTATAATCAACAGAAACAGACTAATACAGCATTATTACGATTTTATGCAGAGTAAAATAATTCAAAGAGAAAGCAAAAGGGTTACCTAAGTCATATGGCTAGTTCTCAGTTGATTTGGGACAAGAGGCACTGTAATCTCAATACAGTTTCCTCTTCTTTATGAAGGCACATAACAGCATCTGAGAAGGCAAACTGCTCCCAAGGGAAATGGATTGGTGGAGAGGACAACCAGGCTCTGGAGACCAGAGTGCAGTTGCCCTCTGAGTCTGGCTTTCTCTTGCAGTTTTGAAAACCACAGTGTTGTTTTACCCACAGGTGGTCAAAAACCAGGTCCAATCATAAGACCACACCACTAGAATCTATAAAATGTGTAGCTTCTGGAAAAGTATGGTGCTTTTCATTTGCAAGGTGTTGTCTGCAGATTGTATACAGCAGAAAAAATTAGGCTTTTTAATTTTTCCTTGATAAAAATGCTATTTCATAAATCATCTCAACCTGCTTGCTCAATCATTCATCCACACCAGGCAGAAATTCTGTCAGAACTTGTCACTTTTATTTAAGCAAGGCCCTGACATAAAGCAACTTTATTCTAATCATGCTCACATTTGATTTGACAGTTTCAGGATATCTTGTGTATCCATTGTACATGCTCAGATAGATAATTTATCACCAGACATTTCTTTTTGACAACTCTGATTCTCACCTTCTTTCAGCCCAATTTTGGGGGAGCAAAAATGCCTGTATTAAAAATATCAGTTTTCCAGTTCTCTGAGGACAGTGTAAGAAAACATATTACAGAAACAAGCACAATTTATTGTTAGGAAGGGGGAAAAAGTCAATGAAAAGTAACATAAAAAGATGTAGAACCCACAGAGAATTGAATTGTGAACTTTTTCATTTTCTCTTTGTACCATTTTCCCAAATAAATAGATTACATTCACTCAGTTGGTTTTATCGAACTTTACAAAACACCATAAAAATGCAAGTTTTAATGTTATATCAATAATGATATATAAACTGAATCTTCTAACCATATCTAATATACTAATTACTGAATAGTGTTTTAATTGGTAATGCAAAAATGATAAACACTGTCATAATAAAACTATTAGGATTTTTTGAGTGTGTACTATGGCTCAAACTTTCTACTTGCTTTAAATACATTAGTTCATATAATCTTTACATCTACTGTACAAGGCATTTTGCAGAAGAGGAGAATAAGCCTCAGAGCAGTCAAGCATCTCATTAAGATTATTGTAAAGAAAGTTTGTTTTGAGGAGATGATCATTTATGAATTTTCTATGTAGACAATTGGTAGCCCTATAACTATTTTGGAGTGTAAAGGCACAAATGTGTGCCCTGTCATGGTCTAGAATACTTGCCAGGGCAGATGATACAAAAGGACTTTGACTAGTGGCCTTTTCACACAGCCTCAACCAGCAGCATGCTTCAACAGACAGGAAGAGCTAAAATGACTGATGCCCCAGGTATGGAAACTCCCACTTTGCATAGGTTGTTGAAATTGGAGCCCTCTGGCTAAATGTGTCCCTGGAATCTCTAAAGAAATGAACTTTATTTTTTCACATAACTGTAAAATCATGGTAGGAAGAGGTCATTTGTTTTCAACAAATATCCATGACTTCCTTGTCGTAGGTTATAGTCATGGCATGAGTTCTGACCTATGACTCTGAGAGGTGACTTGTGTCACTTCCTGACCAAGGCAGTTATAGAAAAGAACACCAGTGAGCAAATTGGTGGAATTTTAATAAGGCGTACAGTTTAATTAATGTAACTTCTTGGTCTTGATATTTGTACTACGGGAGATGTTGGCATTAGGGGAAGCTGAGCTCTATATTATTTTTGCACCTTTTTTCTACAAGTCTGAAATTGGTTCAAAATAAAAAGTTTGAAAACTAATAGTCAGTGTGCTGCCCCCATCTCTCTCTTTGACTGTTTTCCAGCTGGTGATACCACAAGGCAGAGAGGTCACACTGCCTATGTGAGATTCAGCTGAAGAAGAAATAGCACTTTTTTGGTATTAAGCTCCTGATATTTCCGGGTTTGGCTATCATGGCAGAAAATGTTAATTACTCTAATATAGATGGTATGCAGCATATTATAGGTTTCTTGTCCCAGTACCCTTCCTAAAAGGACTAAAATTGTTTTCAGGTTTCCGTTTGCAATGCCCATGTGACTGAGGGGTACCATCATTTGTCTCATGTATAGTGATCCAATCCTTACCCATAAAACATGAAGAAAATACTCATGCAGAATTTCTGGGAACAGAGGTGATTTCTTCTCTTCCTCTAAAACAGTGGTTCTCAACTGGGGACAGTTTTGACACACACTCACGCCCCCCCCCCACACACATACCAGAGGCCATTTGTCAATGTCTAAAGATATCTTGGGTTTAATAACTAGGGGATAACTAAGGGGAGTGCTATTGGCATCTAGTGGGTAGAAGTCAGGGAAGCTGCTAAATCCTACAATGCACATGACAGCCCCCGCAACAAAGAATTATCCAGCCCCAAATATTGATAGTGCCAAGGTTGAGAATCCTTGCTCTAAATGCTGATGTATCAGGATATAAATATGGATCTTCTGCATCATATGGTAAACAGCCTATGAATGAAACCAAGATCAAAATGACAAAAGAGATGAGATGAAAAAAAGTCTTCATTCTTAAAGGCAAAACCAAGCAGCTAAATCAACCAGGCCTGAAGTCCGTCCTTCCTTAAGGTATCTTGTTCTTTGCAGTAATCAATTTCTTTATTATTTAAATACAGACTGGGTCAGAGTTATCCATATTTGCAGTAGAAAGCATTTTAATAAAATCATATCTTTTATCAAGTATGTCAATATTTATTTAACTAAATATCTATGTCTCAGAACTTTTGTCTTGTATCTCAATTAGTAAATCTTATAGTTTGTGATAAAGTTATAGAGCTAGTAGGTAGAGAAGTTGAATGAAACCCAATGCTGTGTCTTACTCCATAGCCTTTGCAAATAACAATCACATTTAAATTTTATTTCAAATTTAAAACAGAGTATGCCTAATAGTACTAGAATAATAGTAGTAATTAGTTTTGACAGTATTGGAAGGAACAACATCAGTATTTACTAAGTTCTGAATACTGTGCCAAGTGCAAAAATTACATTTTTAGATTCTGACATTAACCCTAGCAGGTAAAGTAACTTTAAACATGTGAGAAATTGGTCATTAACTTTTCATGGCATTAAAACACTTGAAATAGACCTATCCTGTCCTCTAGAAAAGACTACCCCCAGATTTGGCTGTCACTAATATTCTCTGAGATTACATAAATAGTGTAGTCACAGTATTCTACTGCTTTCTGGAACTTGCTAGTTTGAATAAGACTCATTTGTCAAACAAGAGAATTAGATTAGATGAAGTATATGTTTCCCTTCAGAACTGAGTTCTGTGAGATTGCTATTATATTGACCTATAAATAATGATTATTTTCTTCTCTTTGTGTATATGGGTGTGCATAAGATTTGGGTTGTGGCCACAGTCCTTTCTAAAGAGACTGTATCTGTAAACTAAACAGTGACAGCTGGTCATCACTCCATATTTGGGTTGACAAAAATAATAATAGCATAACAATACATACTCAGTCATGTAAGAACCCAAAGAAGCTGAAGTTTTGTGAAGACTTAGTTGTCTGAGTCATATTGACGCAAAAAAAAAAAAAAAGTCACTAAAAATTAGCTTCTTGACTTAGAATTATGTCCCACTGCATAGTCCTCACATTCAGCTGGTATGCAGCTACTCTGAAATTTGGGTCCTGGGAGTAAGCACTCAGGAAGAGATAGGAAGGGAATCCTGAACATGTACAGACTGAGATAACATATGTGAATGCAGTTTTCTGTTTCTTTTTTTTCTTCTTCTTATTTATAGGCCTTTTAAACTTAGGACTACCACCCACCTAATTAGCAGAGTATCATGGCACTCCTCATCCATGATATTTGGCATCCAAACCACATTTTGGTTGGGTGGATCCATCCCACCTCTGTGGAATAACCAAAACATGGTGTACATTTCCTACTATAAAATGGGAATAATAACATCTCTTCAGAAAGTTTGTTAAAAAGGAAAAGAGAAATTCAGAAGAAGCTAATGCATTGCCTGAAATTTGCATTTCTTACTGCAAAGAGACATGAGCATGTTTATGATCCCTGGGCTTCCAGATGATACCCTCATAGAAATAAATTATAAAGAAAACAACAAAGAACATTAACTATTTAGAAAAAAAATTAGCAGAGGAAAAGGAACAGAACATAGACTCAGCAACTAGGGAATTATTTCTACTTTAATGCCATGGTAAAGAATAGCAAGAATAACAGGCAAACTTCCAAATTATATCTGCATATTCATCTTTGATGAAGCCTTTCACATAAAACTAATTTTCAAAGTCCAGTGGGCTGGTTTTTGCCTTTCATTAAATGGAAATTATGTATGTACTATTCTGTTTTTTCTGTTGATTGAGTTAGGAAAATACATGAAACTCTCTTAATAAGAAAAGCACTAGAATAAACTGAAGAAAAAAAATAATAGCGTCCACACAATTGAAATACTCAGTCCTTAAATTTCTTTCTTAACATCCTTGGGGACATTATTATAAGCAGCTAAATTATGCAATGATTTTTAATAGTTATCTCTTTGGAAATCATGTACTACTGGTGCAAGAGAGGTTATTGATTAAGTGAGGAAATTCACAACAATCCACTTTAAAAGCTGACAGTGGGTGTTTTGATTTTACAAGAAATTATTTGGTAATCCTTACAAATTTCACCCAATGGATCACCTTGTTATTGCCTAATTTATAAAGCCAGATAATAGACTTCATGTTTGAAAGTTCTAAAAAGCTAAGAAAACAGCCAAGTAAACAGAGAAACTATCATAAAAAATGCAATATTCATATTTTATTTCACTGCTCTCATTAATATACCCTGGTTTATTTATAACCAGGATAAACAAAATTATTGGATATGCAGTTAAATTTAAAACCAAGAGCATTGACTGTAATCCAACTAATCAAAATGTATTTTGATTTCCTGAACTCTTCTCTAAAATTACTTTTCTCAAAGGAATTACATTTAATCACTGAGGACTTGAACCATCTAGTGTTGCCTTACTTTGAATTTGCCTTACATGAATGCAATTGTCTTCCAGAAACTTAAATTTGGTGCTATACTTCCAAAATTAAGGCATAGTCCTCTGAAATAGGTGGTTTTATGCAAGTGTTATGCAAAATCCCAAAGTAATTAGGCCATATCTTCCTGGAAGTTTCGATTTCACTCAGGCTGTTTTAGCAAGATAAATTAAAAAAACAAGCAAAATGAGACACCCACAAGAATGACTATACTTAAAAGAAATAACAACAAATGTTTTATGGATATGGAACAACTGGAACTATCACACATTGTTGCTTTGTCTGTATAACATTGCAATGTATTTGGAAAAAATTCTAGAAGTTTCTTACAAAATTAAACATATGCCTGCCCTATGACCTAGCAATTCTATTACTAGGTATTTACTCAAGATACATGAATCAATATACCTGAAAGTAATTTGAAAAGCAATATTCACAGCTGCCTTATTTGTAATAGATTTAAAATAGAAAAATCTAAATTTTCCATCAGAGAAGGAGGGATAAACATACTTTGGTATATTTATACAATAGTATACTAAGGAATATAAAGGAATAACTAATAATATATGTAATAACATGGATGAATTTCAAAAGATTATTCTGAGTGAAAGGTGCCTTACACAAAACAATGCATTTGGCATGTTTCTATCTATATGATATTCCAGAACAGGTGAAACTCACCCATGGTGAAATAAAAGTGAAAACAGTGATTGCCTCCTGGGAGTTGACAGTAGGAATTTCCTGGGAAGGGACAGGAGGGAACTCTCTGGGGGTGATAATAACATTGTATCTTAAAATTGTTTTGCATTACATAGGTGTATGCAATTTTCAACAGTTATATAATGATACAGTTAAGATTTGTGTATTTCACTTTATAGAAATTTTACCCTTAAAAACGGGGATAGATTAGGGGAGTGATGGATAGATTAAAAGTATGTGATAAACAAATACAGCAAAATGTAAATTATATTAAAATATACCAATAATTATATCAATAATTTATATGAAAAAAGTTTTCAACCTGGCAATAAGTAGAAATATTGCTAAAAATTCTGTCTTCTGTTACTTTAGTATAATTTTTAAAGTTAAAATTAAAGTTCAATAGTTTATAATTATATTTTCAATTGGAAGAATAGGCCAGTGATTTGAAACAAGAATTTTGAACCACTATCTTTAAACCAGCAGAAATAAATAAGCATGCTATGTTAAAGTTCTGATATTTTCAAGGATTTTGATGAGATTCACCATCATAAAGAAAAGTTGAGAGCAAAGGAACCATCATAGTATTACACCAATCACAACAGCATAACTTGTCTTTGTACCACCAGTTTAAAAAAATTTTTTTTTTTAAAGCCTAAGTTGTATATAAATGCTTATTTACAATTTGAGTTTATGTTGTAAAACTGCAAATGAGCCTATATTTTTATGTTCCTTTTAGGAGAATATCCTGTTTCTCAACTGTGCAAACACACTAATTTCTGATTTTGTTACAATTCTAGCTACAAACATTTTGGAATTCTAGACAGCACAAATCAAAATTATTCTGTGAGCAAAGTTCGGCTTACAAAAAGAAAGGAAAATCCACAGATGCTGGAAATAAAGATTAAACATCACCTAAGCAACAAGAGGGCAGTGTGGACCAGGGTTATTCATCATTTTAACCTATGGATTTATGATTTAATAATAACCCCAAAACAAGAGACAAATCTGTTGTGAATGGGAACTAAGCCCTTGCTTAAAGCAATGTCACGTGATGAGTTCTTTTTACTGGCAGCTTGGGACCCTGTGTGTAAAATGTGTGACTCACAGAGTGATCTTAGTTGTGTTATCTTTCTCATCTGAGCCTTAATTTCCTTATTAATAAAATGAATATTATAGTTACCAACTGCTCAATAGTTTTTATCAAAAGAGGAATCTATTATATTGGAGAACGGAAATACAAGGATACTTCAAAAAGTTCATGGGAAGATTCATATTATCTTTGAAATCTATTTTTCCACAAACTTTACGAAATACCCTCATACACTAGGTTTAATAGGTAGAAATAGAATGATAAATCAGTAATAAATCAGTAAACAGGAATACAAGTGCATAAACTTATGACAGGAGTAGCATGCACTTTAATGGGGGCAATCACTGATTAATGAATGTTTTTGTTGGATTAAATAGTTCTGCATGTCAAATAAATTAAATTAGATCTTACTTTAAATCATATGAAAATAAATTCTAACTGGAATAATTACCTTCACATAAAACAATAAAAACTACAAAGTATTACAATAAATATATAGAAATACACCTTTTTTTTTTTTTTTTTTTGTCGTTTTTTCGTGACCGGCACTCAGCCAGTGAGTGCACTGGTCATTCCTATATAGGATCCGAACCCGCGTCGGGAGCGTCGCCGCGCTACCAGCGCAGCACTCTACCGAGTGCACCACGGGCTCGGCCCAGAAATACACTTTTATGACCACTGTGTAGGAAAGACTTTCTCAAGGGTAATTACATAAATTCAACTACAGAGAATTAAAAACTTTTGTTTGCTATAGAAATCAAAAGTTTAAAAGACAGTTGGGTAGACTGAGAGAAGATACTTAAAACATGTACACATTTACAACAAAGGTTAAATATGCAAACCAGAAGACACGCACCTACAAATGAATAGGATGAAAAAAAGAAGAAAGAAAAATCAACAGAGGATATGAACAATCAATTGACAAAAGAAATCTGAATGATCACAAACAGAAGAAAAGATTTTTGAACCTCATAATAAAAAGGAAAATGTAATTTAAAACAAAGCAGCACAATTTCACACCATACAGATTAGAAAAGATATTAAAAGTTTTAAAGGAATATGTATTGGCAGGAGAAAGAGAAACATTATTCTCATACTCATTCTCACGTATTGTCTCTGGTGGGAGTCTAAATTGATGCAGCTACTTTGGAAAGAAATGTCAGTAGGTAGGAAGACTAAGAATAGGATGAACAGGATCATACAGCATTTCTTTCAGACTGTACACACTGCGGCTCACCTTTGAGTTGTTTGAGTTTTTTTTTAAAAAAATGCATGTAAATTCAGAGAAGTTACAGAATCCCTGAAATCTATCCATGAATTTCCTAGGAGTATTCATTAACTTCTGCACCCCTAGTGTATAATGTCATTGTTTACAAACTAACGACATCATATAATACATACCCAATGACTAGCAGAGACTTTACAGGGACTGAGAACAGTGTAGACATCCCAAAGCTACCTGTAGAGCAAGAAATGGGCCTTTCTCTATTATGATTTTCAACTTTGGTTGAATTCTAGCTAAGAGGCAGATCACTGGCAATAATATTAATAGTCTTGGTAGTGATTTGACTTAGTAAATTTTTGTTTGAAAGCTATCTCTAGAATGTCAACTAAAAAAATAAAACCTCATTCCAGGAAATCGTGTGTGTGTGTGGGTGTGTATGTATATTCAAAATTTTCGTTTGGAAAACCACTAGTCAGTCAAGATGGCAGAGTAGACAGTCCCAGCATCACTCTCTCCCACAAATCAATCAATTTACATCTATAAAAATGTAGCAACAGCCAAGCTGGGGCTGCTGGAACTCAGGGGAAGAGGAGGAGAGAGCTTCGGAGTTCATGAAGGGGAAGAAGCCACAATGTGATAAAGAAAAAACTATTTGGAGTGTTTAGGGCCTCAGATACTTTAAGGCTGGAACTGCTGGGTGCACAGAGCAGGACCTGGCAGAAGCTGCAGCTGTGCCCTTGGATGGAGTTGCTTGGAGGCAGCAGGGGAGAAGAGGGCCTTGGTGGCCCCCAGGACAACAAGACCACTAATAGGGTTCCCATGGACACACGCCAGAAAGAGGAGCCAGAACAGCTGAAAAAGAGGAGCCACTCAGAGGCCAGTGAGTCATGGCAAGGGACCAGTGCAGGACCTGTCCCATGGGAAGTGTTTGGAACACAGGTGGTGGGGGAGACAGGCCCACGAGGAGAACACTGGGACACAGCAAGGACAGCCGATCCACCCCCAATCAGTGCAGGACCACTCAGAGGAGACTGGTCGGGAATGCAGAATTGCATGGGGTGCAGTTTGATGAAAAGATTCAGGCCCAGATAAGAGTTTCTACACAACCCAGGTGCATCTGGTCTCTGGAGAGCCAGAAGTACCTATAAGGTCAACCATTAAACCCTGAACTGCACAAAAAGTCTTCCCTAGGGAAGCAGCAGCAAAGCAGCAATTTAGCTCAACAACACAGCTCAAATACTGGTTCCCACAGAAAGTTCCCCTGTTTTAGAAGTAAGCAAAAGACAAAAAATTAGTTCTGGTGCAGGCACACCACCAGTGCCTTGGGGCCCACCAGGAGACCTGATGCTTGAAACTGGGGACTGGACCCCACTCCCATATCCAGGCCCACTGGCAGAACCTCGGAGCCACGTCTGGGGGCCCAGGGTATGGAGCCAGGGACTGGATCCTCCGCCTACAACCAGGCCCACTATCCGTTCCAAGGAGCATGCCAAAAACATCACCTCCATATGGGTGGCCCACCACAGCCACCACAGTAACCACAGCTGCCACGAAAGTGGCTAGACATCATAACCACCATGCAGATGGTCCACCGGCCACTGGAGTGCATTGACACAAGGAGACTCACCAGCAGAGACCAAAGAAAAGAATTGGATGTCTTTCTCCACAAAGCCCATTCTAGAGTGACAAAAGAAGCATCTGCTCTATGATAATATTGAGGGACCTGACACACCTCTCAGCATTGGACAGATTATCTAGGCAACAAATCAACAGAGTAACCATTACTCTTTCAGAAGGAGAGAAGAAATCTAGGGTTATTAGAGGTGGGAGAGGGGAGAGAGAGGGGGATGGGCAGAGATTGGACAAGGGGCATAAAGAATAAGTACAATTTGCAACAATATACATACTAATAATATTGATTTGATCAACATATGTCAACATTGAATCCCAAAAATATGTATAATCAATTATGATTCAATAATAAGTAAATAAGTAAATGAATAAATAAATAAATTTTTAAAAAGTATTATCTGGAAGAAAATACTTGTTAAGCTAACAAGGACAGCATGTAAAAGTCATGTGCTATATCAGGCATATGTAATATGTATGCCCTTCCCCAACCTTCTTTTCCTTTCTTAGGCCATATGACGCCAGTCTCCCAGGCCGCTTTTGCATGGACATAAATAATTATTCAACAACATTTCAGGGAATAATTTTTAACTTTCTGGAATTGGCACATGAGGTGTGTAGTGAATCGAATGGTGCCCCCACCCCCAAAGTAAGTTCATGTTCTTGAACCTATGAATGTGACCATATTTGGAAAAATGGTCTTTGTGGATATAACTAAATTTAAGATCTAGAGGTGTGATTATCTTGGATTATCCAGAAGTATCCTTGTAACAGACACATAGAGAAGAGACACATGGGAGAAGAAAAGAAGGTCATGTGGAGACAGAAGCAGAGACCACAGTTATGGAACCACAGTGTCAAAGAAATAAATCCCTGGAGCCACCAAATATTGCAAGAGAAAAAAGAGGGTTATTTCCTAGAAGCTTCGGAGGGAGCACGAACTTGCTGACACCTTGATTTTGGACTTTTGTACTACTGAACGGTGAAAGAAAAACTGTCTGTTGTTTTAAGCCACTGAGCTTGTGGTAATTTGTTGTTGCAGCTCTGGGAAACTAATAAAATGTGAAAACAATTTATCTTCCTATGGAAAGGATCTCCCAGTTGCTCAGATTAGCAGGACAGGAATTCTGTCCTTTAGATGCTGGTTAACTTTGCTTCTTTTCATAGTAACTAACCCCAAGCAACTCTAGTCAACGAGCTCTGACAAATTTGACTACAATGCAAGCTATCAGTCACAGCCAGAGAAGATTCTATTCTAGAAATCATATATAAATCAGTGAGATATTTTGGCAAGGACATTTGATAGTTGTGTTTTAGACCATAATCTACCAATGACTAACTTTGTAACTTCGATCAAATTATTCAAGCCTGTGTGCATCCATTTTCTCACCTCTAAAATATAAAGGTGATATAAGGGAGAACAAATTGTAGTAGGAATCAAGACAATTAAGACTGTAATTAATGTAATTTATGTTTCTCTGGTTCTGTTTATTCTTCCGTACCAACAAATTTGCTTGGTGAGGTCAGAATTATCCTTAATTCTGAAAAATTGTTGGAGGCAATTATTCCTTGATAACATTGTATTAAAGTAAAAGAAGACTAGAAATTAGGCCTTTTGTCTCTCAATTTCACATTCCTCACAGTACTTATTATTGCCATTTTATTATTCTAGTTTCTGTGCAAGAATAGGGTTGTGATACAGCTATTTCTTAGATTTGCACACATCACAATTACTATTGTTCTAGTTGTCTTTGTCCTTGTGGCCACATTGAAGAGGACACTTTCAGATATTACACCTTGTCAAGAAAAAACCCCAAAATTTCAAGAATTAGTTTTTTGTTGTTGTTTTGATTTGATAGAAAAACCTTTTACACATTGTAGATGTAGTGTTAGATAATTAACTGCCCAATATGTGATATTTGGGAAACTAAAATCATTTAAAAATAAGAGGAAAACCAGAAATGTTTTATGTAATAAAATAAAATAAAACAAGATAAAAACACTTATTTGAGAAGTATGACTTTCAGTTATGTCATTATATGCCTCCACTCCTTGGTGACATTTACAGATCTTCCCAATACTCCCCAGCATTTACTGGAGAATCAAGCGCCTAATTTACAGCCTTGTTCTTCTTACCCCGAGTCGCAGAATAAATCCCAGTTTCTTCAACATTTTTGTAAATCTCTCATCCAAAGATGAATCCTATGACCTGAGTCCTTTGAACATCTCAATTCTTTTTTTTAATTGATATATAATAACTGTAAATATTTATGCGGTACATGTGATATTTTGATACATATATACAATGTGTACTGATCAAATCAGGGTAATTGGAATATCCTTCACCTCATACATATATCATTTTTTCATATTG